>NW_015646165.1:1092532-1094517 GCF_001515625.1 Sinocyclocheilus rhinocerous | reverse complement strand
TGGAGTAATGATGATGGAAATTCAGCTTTGCATCACAGAAATAAATTATATTTTAAAGTATATTAAAATAGAAATCATAATTTTATATTGTAATAACATTTTGCAAGATTACTGTTTTTTCCTGTATTTTTGATCAAATAAATGCAGTCTTGATGAGCATAAGAGACTTCTTTAAAAAACATTACAAGTCTTACTGATCCCAAACTTTTGACCGATAGTGTATATAAACCATAAGAGACTAGTTCTTTCATTAAAAATCTTATTTATTCCAAACTTTTGACATGTAAATAAAAAATAAAATATAGCATTGAAGTTTCAGCCAATTTCTGCATTTTCAAGTCAAGAAAAAAGTATATATTAATATGCTGAACAGAGAAACCCAGATATATAAGTTTCAGTGTCCATTGCCAGGAGCTCTCTCACGCTCTTAAAGTGAGTCATGGACGATGAACACAAACCTCTCTGAATTGGCAGGCCGGCTGGTGACGGGTTTGAACAGCGAGACCCTCTCGAAGCAGAGGTACAGCAAATAAATCAAGCCCACGCTGAACGGTGTGAACAGGTCAAACGTCTTACACACAAAATGGCCTCCTGTAAAACACAAAGATTTTGAGTTGAGAAGTTGAAGCAAAAGTGTTTAAATAATTAACATTCATCTATTTAAATAGACCATATAATGGAAAACAACCAATCACAACAGCTCATTTAAATAATCTTAAAGGCACAGTAACAAAAAAAGCCTGTTCAAATAAAAAAATTAAGAGAAACAATAGAAAAAATGTTCATGTAAAACTAAACATACAAACTTTTGACTAAAAAAAGTGGACTTCAAAAAAAAAAAAAAAGATGTACTCTAGAAAGGTTTTAAAATATGGCTCTTCAATGCTAGAACCGTTAAAAGTATTACCGTTGATTTGATACAGCTAAAATGAGCTCTCAAGTAACCAAGTCTTCACTCAGTCACATAATTACCTTCCTAATTAGGATTTCAGAATAAATAGACTTGTGTCTGGGTGCATCCCAAGATAAAATCCAAACAGATCTGAGACAAGAGGCTGTACAATAATATCAAGGCAAGAAAAGGCATTAAATAATCTTCAAAGCCTTGAGAAAGACATCATTAAAGAGATGAGATCATTTGGATCCGCTGTTAAAGAACTGGCTGTCCTCCAAAACTGAGTGTCTGGGACTGAAGAAAAACCATGAGACCTATGGTAAGCCAAAAGAAGATACAGTGACAAAGATAGAAGATGCACTACTGATGTCGATCGTCCCTAGAGTGGAGCACGATGAAGTTTTAATGATACTTCTTCAACATCAGGGGAATGAAAACTCATGAAGAGGAAGGGAAAAAATAGGCCGAGTGAAACCAAAAACATCCTTGAGGAAAACAAGGATTTTGAGTAATTTAACCAAGTTTGTTTAACCAAGACGACAACTTCCAATAAGAAAATGGCCAAATCATACGCAAAAAAGCCCCAAAAATGGTGGCCCATAAAAATCCAGACCTCCATTCAAACATCTATGGAATAAAACTGCTAATCTCAAACGAACACAATCCATTTTGAACTACCTATTAACTCCAGAGTTTCACAACTATCTACAGAGCAAAGAACATCTAATCTTACCAAATAGTGAATCTGCAATTAGATTTAAAAAAAAATTTTTTTTAAAAAGTGAGTTTGCAGTTAGTTTGCAAGCTTGAACTGAATGTAATGAGACAAATAGACACAAAATAATGGCACACACAGTAAAGTTTTTCTATTGAATCACAGCAAGCATACAGCGTAAAAAAAAATTTAGTCTGAATCTAGGCCTGGGTAGGGCTGGACGATATGGCCAAAATTGATATCACGATATGTTTCTTAATTTCGGTCGATACGATATAATTCCGATATCGATATGAACACTATTTATCTGAAATAGAAATCTTTTGTAACATTATAAATGCCTTTATCATCACTTTTGATCAATTTTAAGCATCC
>NW_015646165.1:1065604-1092499 GCF_001515625.1 Sinocyclocheilus rhinocerous | reverse complement strand
CCCTCCTGTGGCCTCGGGAAACAAGCCAAAAGTTTAACCTATTTAATCTGCATATAAAACATTAGAAATTAGATATTTATTTAATTTTTATTTTATGTTAGATTGTTAAAACAAAAAATATTTGTTGTTTGTCTCAATAAATTGGGTTAATTTAAAAATGCAGTGGTTAAATTCAAAAAATTTTTTCTATTGCTCTTTGTTTTAAAAAAAATGCTATAAAAAATGTCAATAATTATCGATACCGAACTAAATGAAACATTATATCGTTGATAAATTTTGTAGCTATATCGCCCAGCCCTATCTGAATCACAAGCAAATGACTTTTAAATTGTTTAAAAAACTTAAAGTAACTGATTTGAATCAGTCTGACAAACCCAAACTCACTAAATTATTATTATTATTATTATTTTATTAAATGTTGAGATTTTCTCTGTGCTAATTATTGCAAAATGGACCCCAATAAAAATCTGGAAAAAAAAGTCCAAGAGAGTGAATAGTCTTTATTGGCACGTTATATGCACACAAACAAAAACACACACATTACCTGGTCTGACGGCAGACATGGCAGTGAGGAACTGACATAGAAGGAGCTGTTTACTCAAAATCTCCTGAATGTTCTCTTGGCCCTCAACAGAAAAACCCTGATGAGCAACACACCATCAGAATCTATCGACCAATCACACAACAACAATATTCGCATTTAAACCAATCACAAAAGAGCATGTCTTACCCCATCTGCCATTAAGAAGTGCAGGCCCCGCCCTTCAGTGCTATCTAAGACAAAGTTGCGGAACGCAGTGATGTTTTCCGGCCGCATGATGTCACCATCGCCATCAATCCCACCCTCACCTGAAACAACGGTAATGAGACATTCAAAAGAAATACCAATATTTTAATAAAAAATTTTCTATACCTAGATTAAACATTTATACTACCATTGTAAGTGAAATTGGAATAAAACTATTTTTAATGTTGTTAAAAGAGTCACCAAGGCTGCATTTACATGATTAAAAGTACAGTAAAACTGTAACACTGTGAAACATTCTATTTTAAAGGGGTGGTTGATTATGATTTCACGATTCGTGGTTAGCGAATCACAAACACACTGAGCCCGCTAACCAATCAGAGCCTATTGCGTATTTCTGAGGGAGGGGCTTCATAGAACCAGGAACTCAACAGACCGTTTTAACGAGAATGGAAACAGTGGTGTAGAATAAAGGTAAAATATGTGAAAATGATGCGTTTTTTTTTTTTTTTACGAAGCATGAACACGTTACACTGCACCCCATAAACACAATCAAGCTTTCGAAAAAAGCTGCTCAACCACCCCTTTAATACAGTTTTATGCAGAAGTTTGGGCACCCCTGATAATTATCATAATTTCAGTTTATAATCTGCTGGGCTTTCGAAGCAGCAACTTCATTTGGATATAATTTACACCTTATGGAAACAGTAACATTTCAGTTGCAATGCAATGTGAGTCATAACAAAAACAGACAGGTGCAAAAATTTGGGCACCTCAATGGAATAATTACATCAATATTTAGTAGAGCCTCCTTTTGCCGAAATAACAGCCTGTAGACGCTTCTTATATCCACTGATAAGTCCCTGAATTCTGGCTGCAGGTATTTTGGACCATTCTTCCTTGCAAAATGTCTCCAGTTCAGTCAGGTTTGATGGTTTCAGAGCATGGACAGCCCGCTTCAAATCATTCCAAAGATTTTCGATGATGTTCAAGTCTGGGGACTGGGATGGCCATTCTAGAACACTGTATCTGTGTCTGTGCATGAATTCCTTGGTAGATTTGGAACAATGCTTTGGATCATTGTCCTACTGAAATAACCAACCCCGAACTAACTTCAACCTCTTGACTGATTCTTGAACATTGTTCTTAAGAATCTGCTGATACTGGGTGGAATCCATGCGACCCTCAACTTTGACAAGGTTTCTAGTATCTGTGCTTGCCACACAGCCCCATAAGCTGGACTGTGGAACGATGTACAACGACACCATCAGCAGCAAGATGTTCTTGGAGCTCTTTGGAGGTGGTCTGTGGTTTGTCTGTGACCATTCTAACCATTCTTCACCTTTGCCTTTCAGATATTTTTCTCGGCCTACCACATCTTTCCTTCACAAGGACTGTTCCTGTGGCCCTCCATTTTCTAACTATGGAGACCTTAAACCTTTGTGATAACTTTTTGTATCCTTCTCCTAATTGATATTGATGAATTATCCTAGTTTTTAAGTCTTTAGGGAGTTCTTTTGAGTTTCCCATGTTGCTACTTTCCAGTTGAGAATCAAAGAGAAGCACAACTAGCAATTAGCTACCTTGAATACCCTTTTTCATGATTGGTTGCACAGATATTTAGTCTTGTTTCCAGGGGGAAAAAACTAAATTAAGTGCATTTTGCTTAAAACAAGTAAAATTATCTGCCAGTGGGGTAACTAAAATACTCTTGTTTTAAGATAAGCCATTTTTTGCAGTGTGGTAGCACCTGTGTTTTCAGTCTAATGTTCATTGAGCCATTCAAATCAATTCGGAGTTGCAATCAATCAGCATTAAGTGACTACAGGTATTCGAATCACCACAATTGAAAAGGGTGGCCAAACTTTTGCACTCTCTATTTTTTACATTTGATTTTATTTCATACTCCTCAAAACTGCTACACTAAGAATTTTTGTCTGAAAAACATCACATTATCCAGCTTTCTCTAAAAAATGACTGGCAAATCACTACAATCTTTTCTTAAAAAGACAGAGCAAATTATTATGCAGCCTCAGAGGGGTGCCCAAACTTGTGCATAAAACTGTATATTTTAAAATGTAATATATTCCTGTGATAAAAGCTGAATTTTCAGCATCATTACTCCAGTTTTCAGTGTCACATGATGCTTCAGAAATCATTCTAATGTGCTGATTTGGTGCTCAAAAAATATTTCTTCTTATTATCAATGTTGGAAACAGTTGTGCTGCCTTGTTGTATATTTCTACATTAATCGATACAGTAAAAATGTTAGATTGTTGTTTTTTTGTTCATGTTTAAATGGTTGAAACTCATACCATAATAGGCCTCAAAGAGCTCGCTGGGAGCAGCATAGAAATCTTCCAGTTTGAAATCGTTGGCTCCTTTGAGCGTCATCCCGAAACCTTTCGCATGCCAGCGCCGCCGCCACAACACATACTCTGAGAATCCTCCTGGTCCTGCACATACGTCTCCAAAATACAGCAACTCACCATCCTTATCACGCGTCTGGGGCTTCTACACACACAGACATCCAATTCAGAAATGTAATTACAGCACTTATTTCAATCCATAATGGCACAGCTTGTGTAATTGTGGTCTCACCCCTTGAAAATCCTTTGGGTTAGTGAACATATAGTCAAAAACATGATCCATGTTTGCCATCTTCATAGCAGCTCTGAGGAGAAAACAGAGAGAAAGAAATTTAGAAAAGATATGCTTCTCTTATTACATTGTATGCATGTGGAGACGCCACCCACCTGTTGAGAAAGAAAGCCCCTCGGATTGTTTCATAAGGGTTTGATCGAGTACGCGCTCGCCTCATCTCCTCCCCCTCCAAGTTATCAAACACAGTCTGAAAAGAAATACAAATAAAATGACGTGTTACATTATTACAAGACACAGAGCACTATGTGTTTTGGTCTTATGCAAGACAGGAGAAACATAAGAAATGTCTGACACACTCACTTTGCAGCGAAGAAGGAGATGCAGTAGATTCTCAGAGCAAAATTCAGTTTCATCATCAATTTTTAATTTTTTCTAAAAATATAAGCATAGGTATAGGTATACATATAAACATGGAAAGCTGATAAACAACATTTTTATATGAATGTACACTACCGTTCAAAAGTTCAGATTCACTGAGATTTTTTTTTTTAAGAAATTAATACTTTTATTGAGCAAAGACACATTAAAGTGATCAAAAGTGATAGTAAAGATATTTATAGAAAGATATTAAAGATATTTATTTTCAAATAAATGCTATTCTTTTGGACTTTCTATTCAAAGAATGAAAAATGTATCAGTTTATACACAAATATTAAGCAGCACAACTGTTTTCCTCATTGATAATAATAAGAAATGTTTCTTGAGCAACAAATCAGCATATTAGAATGATTTCTGAAGGATCGTTGAAAACTGGAGAAACAGTCTAACTTTTTTATTTTAAAACATTTTAAAATAAAACACTGTTATTTTAAATTGTAATTAATTCACAATATTACTCTTTTACTGCATCTTTAAATGCAGCCTTGGTGAACATAAGAGACTTCTTTCAACAAGCAAAAAACAACATTTAAAAAAAAAAAAAATCTAACCAAACCCAAACTTTTGAACATAGTGTATTAGGGAATTTATATTAATGTGAAAAAAGGGGAAAGCATACATTTTACATACTATAACTTGTCACATTATTTCTCACCATTTTAATTTTCCCTTTTTTGTAACAGGTAAAAAAGTACTACAGTATGAGAGATTAATTTATAAAAGTACAAACATTTGATTTAATCTCTTAAATCATACAAGGTCATAAAAGTGGCATGAAGAAGTGGGTTTCAATCTAAATCATTTTCATGCAAATTTTGAATTTTCACTAAAGAAAACATGAATGGCAGCACTTGATATGCATTTATGCGCACTAGGCTGAGGTGAAATTTCTGGAGTCAAAATGCACATAAATAAGATGGAAATTTGTGCTTCAAAAATGGGAAACATTTGGAAGGGAACCCAGCATATAATAATTGTAAAAGAATAATAAAATGTTTAAATGAAAAACAGCATGGCATGCATTTTCATGTCAACTACCCATTTACAGTTGGTGAGGTCTTTATTGTAGCCAATTATGAGATGCAGAGGTTTATTAGTCAAGCTAATATTTATAAAACACTGTTTGCACTGCAGACCCATGTGAACAAGAGACAACAAATAACTGAGCAAAAATAACTTTAGTCAGATGATGACTAATCTTTTTACCATAAAAGTAAAAGAATAAGCATTTGATCTTAAACTAATAATTTCAGTTCATCAGGTAATATGTGCTGCAATACCTGGCCCACAGTCATCCAGTCCTTCAGCTCATCTGCATCTGGGATCTCTGGAGAACTTTCTGGAAACCACGTCACTGATTCTAAAGCACTTGGCTGAGAGTAAAAATGAGATGAGGGAGAAATAATGGTCCTGGACTACTAAGGTTTCTGTTTTAATACTGAAGAAACACTGTTGGAAATGTTGCCGTACCTCCGGCTCATCTTGCCAGTCTATATTGAGGTCGCCCTGGAAGCCCTTCAGGGTCAGACCCAAACCTCGCCTCCCACGCTGGGTCGATGTTTCTACGATCTCTTTCCGCCCTTGACCGAACTTTCCCAAACCCTCGCCTTCTCTGAAACCCATTTTGGCCTGAAGGAAGGAGAGGAGGAGACCATTTTAATGTGGTAATATGCATGTAACAGGCTGACAAGACAGTAAAAGGAATGACAGGAGATGCTTATTTTACCATGAGTTTCTGAGAGACTCTGTTATACATAGAAAATTTGGAAGAGGCTTCAGAAGAGGCATCGTTGCCCTCGGCATTCTGGGAATTAGAAGGCCTGGAGAAACTGGGTTTGTGGTCCTCAACATCGCTGAGAGACTCACTCTGACTTGAGTCTGGGAGACAAAAAATGGGACACGCTTACAGAAACTTGCACTGTATAACCAAAGTATCTGGACACGCGAACATCACAGTGTAAAGTGCCATAAGGAAACTCCTCTCTAACCCTGACTGGTGGTTCTTTGAGAAGACTCCTCATCTTCATCAGAGGAGTCCTCACGGACAGCCTTCCTCTTCTTCAGAGGCTCGTCTGATGCTTGTGCCCGTCTCTTCATCTTAAATTCAAGAGGTCCAAGAACCTGCATTCATTCAAAACCATGAGATCACCGGATTAAAACCCAAAACAAAGATGCATAACATGGACTTGTGTTAAATTCAACAATCATCAAGATTTTAGGTTAACATTTCAATGAACGTATAAAAGAGTGTATATTTTGAGTGCTATAAGTTTACCAGAGATATTAAAGATATTTATTTTCAAATAAATGCTATTCTTTTGGACTTTCTATTCAAAGAATGAAAAATGTATCAGTTTATACACAAATATTAAGCAGCACAACTGTTTTCCTCATTGATAATAATAAGAAATGTTTCTTGAGCAACAAATCAGCATATTAGAATGATTTCTGAAGGATCGTTGAAAACTGGAGAAACAGTCTAACTTTTTTATTTTAAAACATTTTAAAATAAAACACTGTTATTTTAAATTGTAATTAATTCACAATATTACTCTTTTACTGCATCTTTAAATGCAGCCTTGGTGAACATAAGAGACTTCTTTCAACAAGCAAAAAACAACATTTAAAAAAAAAAAAAATCTAACCAAACCCAAACTTTTGAACATAGTGTATTAGGGAATTTATATTAATGTGAAAAAAGGGGAAAGCATACATTTTACATACTATAACTTGTCACATTATTTCTCACCATTTTAATTTTCCCTTTTTTGTAACAGGTAAAAAAGTACTACAGTATGAGAGATTAATTTATAAAAGTACAAACATTTGATTTAATCTCTTAAATCATACAAGGTCATAAAAGTGGCATGAAGAAGTGGGTTTCAATCTAAATCATTTTCATGCAAATTTTGAATTTTCACTAAAGAAAACATGAATGGCAGCACTTGATATGCATTTATGCGCACTAGGCTGAGGTGAAATTTCTGGAGTCAAAATGCACATAAATAAGATGGAAATTTGTGCTTCAAAAATGGGAAACATTTGGAAGGGAACCCAGCATATAATAATTGTAAAAGAATAATAAAATGTTTAAATGAAAAACAGCATGGCATGCATTTTCATGTCAACTACCCATTTACAGTTGGTGAGGTCTTTATTGTAGCCAATTATGAGATGCAGAGGTTTATTAGTCAAGCTAATATTTATAAAACACTGTTTGCACTGCAGACCCATGTGAACAAGAGACAACAAATAACTGAGCAAAAATAACTTTAGTCAGATGATGACTAATCTTTTTACCATAAAAGTAAAAGAATAAGCATTTGATCTTAAACTAATAATTTCAGTTCATCAGGTAATATGTGCTGCAATACCTGGCCCACAGTCATCCAGTCCTTCAGCTCATCTGCATCTGGGATCTCTGGAGAACTTTCTGGAAACCACGTCACTGATTCTAAAGCACTTGGCTGAGAGTAAAAATGAGATGAGGGAGAAATAATGGTCCTGGACTACTAAGGTTTCTGTTTTAATACTGAAGAAACACTGTTGGAAATGTTGCCGTACCTCCGGCTCATCTTGCCAGTCTATATTGAGGTCGCCCTGGAAGCCCTTCAGGGTCAGACCCAAACCTCGCCTCCCACGCTGGGTCGATGTTTCTACGATCTCTTTCCGCCCTTGACCGAACTTTCCCAAACCCTCGCCTTCTCTGAAACCCATTTTGGCCTGAAGGAAGGAGAGGAGGAGACCATTTTAATGTGGTAATATGCATGTAACAGGCTGACAAGACAGTAAAAGGAATGACAGGAGATGCTTATTTTACCATGAGTTTCTGAGAGACTCTGTTATACATAGAAAATTTGGAAGAGGCTTCAGAAGAGGCATCGTTGCCCTCGGCATTCTGGGAATTAGAAGGCCTGGAGAAACTGGGTTTGTGGTCCTCAACATCGCTGAGAGACTCACTCTGACTTGAGTCTGGGAGACAAAAAATGGGACACGCTTACAGAAACTTGCACTGTATAACCAAAGTATCTGGACACGCGAACATCACAGTGTAAAGTGCCATAAGGAAACTCCTCTCTAACCCTGACTGGTGGTTCTTTGAGAAGACTCCTCATCTTCATCAGAGGAGTCCTCACGGACAGCCTTCCTCTTCTTCAGAGGCTCGTCTGATGCTTGTGCCCGTCTCTTCATCTTAAATTCAAGAGGTCCAAGAACCTGCATTCATTCAAAACCATGAGATCACCGGATTAAAACCCAAAACAAAGATGCATAACATGGACTTGTGTTAAATTCAACAATCATCAAGATTTTAGGTTAACATTTCAATGAACGTATAAAAGAGTGTATATTTTGAGTGCTATAAGTTTACCAGGATTTTTTTTTTTTTTTTTTTTTTACAATTTACAATTACCCTTTGCCTTCGCAAGTTTATTTCTTTAAAACGAGAGAGCAGAAGTGAATAGGGTAAAAAAATTAATTTTTAAATTAATTAATATCATCATACTTCCCCAGCTGATTAATCACAGAACATTAAGACAAACTTTTTGTAATACTTGTTTCTGAAATGTTATATTTAAATATGCAAATGAGACATTATCAAATTAAATTTGCACACATTTCCAGAACAGAAATCTGAACATTGGATAAAGCCATGGTCGATATTCTTGTTTCATTTTGTTGACATATTAGATTTAAAAGGTATTTACAGAGGGGGTTTTGAATCTCTTTTCCTTACTCCATAAATCAGAAAATACTGTCAACAGGCAGAAAAATTCTACATCTTCACTATGTTATCAGGAATAAAATGTTGTATAAAACAGGCAAAGTTATATGAACAAAACCCTCTGTAAAAAAATAGAGAGGGGAATAAAATAGAAAGTAATTGCGACTGAAGTGGAGATTTCAGACACAGTGCATCAGAATAAACCTAATTTTGAGACAACTGCCTTAAAATATGTCTTGTAATTAACAGTAACAGATAAAGTGTAATAAAATATGCACTTAAATTTGTATTTTGCATATTTTCCAGCCATTACTTTGAAAAAAGACATTTTATGAAAGCAAAATAGTCCAAAACTGGCCCAAAAACAATGGTTTTGCCTGTAGTGTTTTGCCTTAAAATCCAATATTCCATACCGCATCTCGGTTAATAAAAGCTGCGAGCATATTAATTATAAAAGAATCGGCTAATTGTGATCTAAAATAGTTTTACATTAAGTACAGTTTGTCACATATGTATACCCATATACCCATATAAGTGAATAAATGTTGAGCTGGAATTCTATAATTGTGTTCATCATGCCATTCTTAAGATTTAAAAACTGAAAACTGTTTAAAAACAGATTAAAAGAAAAAAACTGTAAAACTTTAAAACGTGATGCTAATAAATAATAGTGCTGCATTTATCATAATCTATACATTTCCTTACAAAACTCGACATTTCGATTTTCATATTCAGGTCAAAACAACAGGTAGAATTAATAGTGATGAAACACAGAACAGGCGCCAAGCAGGACATTTATCATGTATTTCTTCCACTGTATAAAAACTAAGCTAGCATTAATTATTCAGCTGTTTTGGCAATATAACTATTGTCTATTTCGGTTTCAAATGTGCCATAGTGAAAATGATTAAGCTAAGTTTATCGTCCTTGCTATCGCATTTCTGTAAATGTTAAAATTTATTGGGGGATCTTACAAAGCTAAAGGTCTCAGAAACATAATTGTGTGACAGAAACACAAAGTGAAATCAACACTCAGCTTTTTAGGTTTCGATTTCACAAGAAGCGATGCTGCGACACTTGCAAACATACCCCAAAAGGAAATACGCAGCTATAATCCTGAGTCACCTCCGCAGTGTAAACTCATATTTGACTTGTATCCAATCTGTACAATTTCTTGACAATTTCTGCTTTATGTTATATTTCAAACATCAAAACTGGCCCGCGTTCCTCTTTCAGTGGGTCTTACCGTGTTGCTGGCGCATAATAATTACGTCACGACTGGGGTTGGACAACAAACGCTCTCGGTGCGTCCGAAATCGCATGAGTAGGTACTACATTTGAATTTCTGGTTTTAATGGCGGGTCACAACCAACTTGTTCAGGTGCATACCGCCACCTACTGTACCGGGGTGTGCAACTTCATGGGTTCAAATACTTTATATAGTTATAATTGAGGAAGAAAAAACAACAACAAAAAAAAAAAACTTCCCACACCTATATACTGTGCTCTAACCCTGTATCTTTAAGAAAATTAAAGAGAGCCTTGCTACATTCCCACATTTTCTCATCTGCCCCCAAAATCCCCTTCAAACTCCATTCTTGTTCCAACTCATATATCTTATCTTGCAAGATCCTCCTTTCTGCATTATATTTTTTACACCTCATAATGATATGCTCCACATTTTCTGGAACATTACAGTCATCACAATTATCTGATATGCATTTTCCCATTAAAAACAGGGTTGATTTTAAACCAGTATGTCCAAGTCTTAATCTTGATATAATCACTTCTTCTCTTCTGCATTTCCCTTTAAAAGCCTTGACGTTAATCGATTTCTGAATATTATAATAATATCTCTGTGTAGTTAATGCTGCTCAATGTGAAAGCCCGCAGGTGATGGAGATTTACCGCTGATTACAGAACCGGCTTTACTGACAAGATGCGCATTAAATATCGCATGCGATTTATCGTGCAGCCCTAATTATGAGTACGTTTGACTGATGTTACTGCAAACACTTCATCACACGGAAAATTAAACTGATTATCCAGAAAACTCAGAATGGCCCTTCACAAGAAATTACTCACGTCTACAGAAACGCTTTAAAATGTGAAGGATAATTCAACAGAAACTTATGTTCACGAAAACACGCCCTCCATCAGATTCATGGTGATATTTAAAGAGGCATCAGTAAACTGAATATAAATATTATCAAAAGCCAAAATTCTGATGCACAGTGCTGTTTACACTTTTAGGAACATTTATTACTTAAAATCTGTATACTTTATAATCTTTAACTTTATATTTTGACACATTATATATCAATTTTTCAGTATGGCGCTTGTAGGATGCACTTCTGTATTCTGCGCTGCTTATTTCACGAGCAAAACAAGGGTTGCTGTATTTCTACAAAGACTCAGAAATAAAGAAACTCAGAAACTGTCACTGCACATCCAAACATCTACTGTATGTGACCAAACACACTCCCACAAAACATTACAAACACACTACTGACAGCAAGATGAACGTGTGACCGTTGTTAAACGCTTACAAGAGGAGTATGTTTAGTTATATTCAGATATTATTTTTGTTTCTATATGTGACACAAGTGTTATTGATGGGCAGCTCGAGTTTGCTAGCTGTTAGCATGCTGATTAATCGATCATTCACGTTCAGAAGAAACTATCATAACATGAACCGCATGTGTTAATAGTGTTTGCAGCAAAGTAAAAATGTAAAAAGTGCAATCAGTATTTATTACCGCAGATGAATAACAATGAATATTATTTCCACCGCTGTGAAGGACTGAACTTTTTCTCTCTCTCTGGTTTTAATGGCGGGTCACAACCAACTTGTTCAGGTGCATACCGCCACCTACTGTACCGGGGTGTGCAACTTCATGGGTTCAAATACTTTATATAGTTATAATTGAGGAAGAAAAAACAACAACAAAAAAAAAAAACTTCCCACACCTATATACTGTGCTCTAACCCTGTATCTTTAAGAAACTTAAAGAGAGCCTTACTACATTCCCACATTTTCTCATCTGGCCCCAAAATCCCCTTCAAACTCCATTCTTGTTCCAACTCATATATCTTATCTTGCAAGATTCTCCTTTCTGAATTATATTTTTTACACCTCATAATGATATGTTCCACATGACAACAAACGCTTGAAAGCTAGGTGATTAATATTAATTAGGTCGTGCAGACATAAACTTCCTTATGGCGAAAGCGTAGGTCATAAATAATAATAACAGTATGCAGTCATCGCATGGTAAACTTCCAATAACGCAGCAATTAACGCAAAAGTGAAAATATCTCAGCATATATATTAATTGGCCAAGAAATATGTTACATTTAATCTTACTTATAGTATGATATTGTGTGTGCATGTTTTTCCTTTCCTTTTTTCTTATAGACTATACTTCTTCCTCTTGTCCCTCTTGCAGGACAGTTTTGTGACATCCAGAGTGCTGTTTTCCAGTCCAGTCCAGATTGTGACCCGATCCAATGTTCTGCATCCTAAATGTCAATCAGGATAGTTCATTAGTTCACGTGTTTATATACAAGTAGCTGTGAATATAGGCTATGTAGAAAAATGAATTATACAATTAATAATTAAGTGCTATGTCATGAAAGTCTTCTAAAATCAGAGTTGTATGTGAGAGAAAGGGTTCTGGTAATATTATATGGCGATCATAACATCTGAACAGTTATTTTTCAAAAATATATGGTTGGGGCAAGTTGTCACAGTGACTAATTAGCACGATTATTGAACGGATTTAATAGATTCTTTGAAAAGAATCATCTCATTTACGAATCAGACACCGCAAGCGAGTGTCGATTTCTTCTGACAAAGTAAGCTCTCAGCTCAGAACTTTGGATAGCCTAATGTTCTGCAAAGGTTTTCTCAAAGTTCTGAAAAAATGTTCTTCCAGTAACATTAATAGAACATTCATTCAAAGTTGCTGGGTATTTCATAAAGTTCTATAACTAAAACATTATTATTCATCGTTCATATAAAGTTTTTTTTCTTTAAACACTATTATTTACTGCATGTTTCAGAACGTTCAGAGAACATTCAAAAGTAACATTCCCATGTTTGAAAAATGATCAAATGGACCATTACATGTTTCTCTGATGTTTCCATAACCAAGAAACAAAACGTTCAAAATGTTTAAAAACTGACATTTTGAACTCTCAAACAACATGCAGAAATAATATTCTTGAAACATGTTTTTGTTTATGTTTTTGCTCAAGCACGGAGACAGAGCAATTTTATACAATTCATAAATTGCGATCTATGTTAACCAAAGCAATAGTTTTAACTTAAATATCTGGCCTGTATTCCAGAAATGCTTCGGGCACACATCGGGCACACATACCATCCCTTCACAAAAAGAAGGACAGGATTTCATGAGGACATGTGACCAGTGATATAAGCACCCAAAGCTTTATAAGTCTGCAAGTGTCTGAAGAGCAGTGACAGATCCGTCTTGTGTGTCTGTGTGCGTGTGTGTGGACGGGAACTTTTTGGTTTTCTGGCCAGAGGGACTGATCTGCTCTAAGAGACACTGCTGAGATGTTCTTCCGCATTCCTCTCCTGACACCTGGATACATTCGATACCTGCAGGTGAGTGTCCAGTTTCTAGTACCTGAGCAAACTAAATGAGCCTTCTCCAAAATGTGGAAATTACTTACTTGATGTTGTATATATATATTTGAAGCATTAACATCTAACAAGAGTGGCATTACCTTTGACTGTAGAAAACATTTTTTAAAACTCTAGCAAAAATATTTTGTAGAAAGACACAATAAAACAAATGTACATGACTAGCAAGAGCAAGAATTTTAGAGTATGTACACAAATCAGAGAATCTTAGCATGCAAAAATGCAATGTATTGAGTCATGTTGTATATGGGGATTCTAAAACTCCAAGCAAAATTTTCTATGGAGTCTGAAAATCTAAAAATGCTTTTGTTATAATGAATTCTCTTAAGAGGAAATGTCAATGTTCTTCTATTATTATTATTTTATTTTTTTATTTTATTATTTTTTTTTTTTATCTTAGACCCCAAGCAAACATCCAGCATGTATGCGTTGTATTCTTGTAATGTATGGTAATGTATGTAGTTTGATATACAAGTAAGCATCAAAAAATCAAAGTGACTGAGCATATAAGAGATACAGTAGGGCACAAATAAATCACATAAAGCAGATACAGATGAGACCAAATAAATAATAATAATAATAAATTAAATATAAATATTATTTGTTATTAATTTATAAAGCAAATTAATTTATATTTCAAATGTTTAACTGTTACTTGATTTAAAATCAATAAAAAAACACTGAAATAACAATATTTGCAATGGTTGTTTCCCTGTGGAATTTGAAAGCCTTTTTTTTTTTTGATCAGAATCACAGTCTTGTATCCACAGGAAAATGGATCTCGAGCCCAATGGCATGAGACGCTTGCTCCAAATCTCTAAAACTCTCTTTGTAGCTATTTTAGGAAACAGATTCGGCTGGAATTAAGCACCGTTGGCATTTTGGTGTTTGTTTCCATTAATAATGTTTTTACATGATATAAATGATTCAAACTGGAAGCACTTTATATAGCAGTTGAGTGTAATATACACTCGATTGTTTGCACTTTAAATCGTATTCATGGAAACTGCAATGAAACTATATTTATGTTGATAAGCTTCTTATAAGTCTTAATCCTGATCTAGGAAATTCAGTAATACTTCTGAAACTTGTCTGAAATAGCATGTATTTCTGAGAACTGCTTCCTGGATCGATCTTCTCTCATCTCATGCTCATAGAAGAGCCATGAACACTGACCTTTGACCTTTTGCTTTTAGACTCAGGCGGCGCGGACCGGTTTGCAGAGGGAGGGGCCCGTTGTACCCCGCCTTGCCATGCTGCTAGGCCTTGTGGGTATTGGGATGTCAGGATACAGCTCTCGCCAGCTGACCTTATACCACAAGCCATCGCCACATCTCCTGCGGTGAAACACAAAGCAGCAAACAGAGAGAAAACGCATCGCTTATGTTAAAAGGTGCGTTCTTTCTTGAACAAGCTCAGAGATCATGCATCCATTTGTTTATAGATTTACCACACCATGCTGAAGCTCATAGTCTTGCTTTGGTTGCGAGGATGGCCGATCCTCAACCATGCTCTCCCAAACTTGTTCTTCTGGCAACAAGGAGTGAATTAATGCTTTGACTTTTGAAATTTAGTTTAAAAAATGCATTGAGGATGCATAACGGGTCAAATGGGATATTTTATGGTCTTGTGGACCTCAAGGATGCTTCGAAGTCTACTTCAATTAAACATTTGGGACAGGGGTCCACTTAGCACTCGATTATATTTTTGATATAATATGTAATGAATTTTTGGCAATCCCAAAAATAATTATACTCTTTGTACACCTGACATTCCTAAAGAAGACCAACACAGGCTCCACAGTCAATGCAAACCAGCCAACAACAAATCCAGCAGCCAACAAGACTAGCACAGCTGTCACCGTGCAAACATTATAATGCTGAAGTATGACTATTGATTTTCTTAAAGTAATTTTAAGAGACATATATTGCTCTAATGAAGAGAGCAATTTCAGCAGGTCACCTTCATAGCTATGAGTCACAGTCGCCATTTACAGGACATGGCTTCATCTTTAAAATACATTGAGCATTTAATGTCCCATTTGTCTAATCCAAGCAATTTCCCTCTGGCTGTCAGGAAGTATAATTCATATCATTCATATGACTAAAAATGCATATATTGTATATATTTTAAGTGTTTTTATTTATACATACATTTATTTGCTTTTATCTATCTAAAAGATTAACTAATTTTTATTTTATTTTATATTCTTACATAATTATATATTGTCATACTTGTGATTTTGTTTGTATAAAGACTTTTTGAGTTTGAATGTACATATAATGTAAATAAGTTTATTTAATTTGAAATGTATTTATGTTACAGAAATTGTATATAACAAAGAATGTATTTATAAATTCTTTAGCTTTGAGAGTAGGACAGTGTTTTTTGATGGGCCTCCAGCTCTCCATTCTCAAGCGTGCACAGAAATCCTCATCTGGCTTTTCTCTTCCAATTTGGGCCTGGCACCAACCTCAGTGTCAACTCAGACTAAGCAGACTTAAATTTGTAACCCCAAAACGGCCCATGAAGGACACTGGCCTATCAGAAACTCTTTCCTAACTAGGCATCTGATCAATACGATCTCATAAAAGTGTTTATTTATGGAAACAAATTGTGTGTTTTGGCATTGACTAATGTAACGAATGTCTCACCGACAGCTAAATGTCATTGGTTTTGTGAATGGGACAGGACTGATGTGAACTTGAGAGCGCTGAGTCATGTAATGATGGCATGACATCTCAGAACAGACACTCAAGAAGAAGAGCTTATGTTCTTAAAACGGTCTAATCTGCTCATCCAATTACAGCTGGCTGCTAATATAAGGTCAAAGACATTTATTTAGAGAACAAATGGCCAACCACTTAAACTGGGGACATTGTGCTGTTTTGATCCTCTGTGGACGTTCTGACTGATTTGCAGTGATTTTTGTTTCATTATTATTATTGTTGACATTATTGAGTATTGTTGCCATTGTGACCATTTTAGCACTTTGATGGCAGGAATGATTGTATTTTCAAAGCTAATTTTGAAAGAAGAGAGTATATCTTGTCTTGTAATTTATTTTAAATGTGTATTTATTTACTAAATAAAATATCCAAGCATGTAAAGAGACATAAGTGCTTACATGCACATGTACATACCTATTGAAATTAACACATAGTATAAATTTCTATTGATTTACTATAAGGCTTATAATTAAAAATTAGAGCTATAATTTCAAAGCTAAAAAAGCTTTTTGCATTTTTAGATTTTAAAAAAAATTATTTTAAGTTTTAAGCAAACATATTCATACTTTATTTGAAAAATATAGTGTGCACAAAATTATAACTGATAAGCCAAATATCAAAACTCCAAATCGATTGTTTTAAAGTAATGCAGTAGAGGGCAGCACTACACTAAAACCTCTAAAAAATAGCAATAACTTGAACTTTAAAAGTAGGCAGGGAACATTAGTCCACTAAAATCTGATTACAATCTACTAAACTGTTTATGTTTGCGTTTATGTAAGACAGAGAAGCATTAAATAAGAGTTGTTTATGAATGTCTGATCTTCCAGACAATCACCTGTGGTCTTTAGTCTATGTTGCAAATGCACTGACCCACTTTAGTTACTAAGCTCTGCAAATCCTAACCAGAACCAACCTGTCGAAATTACTTCTCCTTTATACATGCAACCACATACATTCATGCAGCAAATAAAGGGATACACAAACCTACATAAATGTGTGGCCAAACAATCTCTTTTCTTTGCACACACAGATTTGTTGTGTTAGGTTAATAGTGCAACTTTCACGAAGGCAATCTGATTATGTTTGCTTGCCGGCCATTAAAGAGAAGTGGTCTTTTGCCATCTTAGTAATTTAATAATTTAATAAATTTCATAATTTAAAAGTTTAGTGCAGAAGTATCGAATCGGTATCGATATCGACGATACTGCCTTGAAAAGTATCGGTATCGTATCGAAAACAAAATAAGGGGTATCGCCCATCCCTACATTGCACTTTATGTGTGCACTATAAGTGGCTGTGTATGCAAAAAGAGAGAATAAGGGTAATATCCTCAGCATGAGTCAGCGTGTGATCAGATTGTCTTATGTCTGTGACATGGGTGTGGCCTGGAAAGAAGATTTAGAAATGAACGGAGCACTTTCTCTCACGGCTCACTCAAAAAAAAAAAATCCTGCAGTTTCATACATTACGTTTAGAAGACAATATGAATGTTAAAGCAACTGTATGTACTTTTTTTTATTTATTTTTTTTACTTTGAAATATCAGTTTTAAAATCATTCCGATGCTACACTGAATTCTAATGAAGCGAAAGGCTTCCGTTTCTATCTCCAAACATGTTCTGGGTAATTTGGTGAGCGGGTACGAAATTCCGCGAAAAGAGCGGATTGCTTTACGGCAGCAACAAATACACGTGAACAGCTGTACTATAATTATGACAGTGATATGTTTACGACAGTAAACTTCACTCACTTCATCGTAGACGGCTTCATAAAGCCGTCTATACATACATACAGTTGCTTTAATACATGTAGCGCCAGTTGTTCTCTTCATTATCCAATAATTTGCCAGTGAATGAAATCAAATCCAATCCTTGTTTTTTTCCCCCTTGTTGAATACCTTGTTTTAAATTATGGAAATAAAATGAATGAATGCTGTCTATTTAACTTAACTGTGTTCTATTTTAATATATTGTAAAATGTAATTTATTCCTGTGATGACAATGCTGAATTTTCAGCAGCCATTATTCCAGTCTTCAGTGTCACATGATCCTTCAGAAATCAGCTGTTTATTATTATTCTTATTTATTTATTGTTATTGTTGTTGTTGTTGTTAATAATAATTATAATAATAATGATGATGATGAAAATGGTTGTGCTGCTTAATTTTTGTGGAAATACATTGTAATACATTTTTTTTAGCAAAAGAACATCCTGTATTTGAAATACGATATTTTTTGTAAGATTGTAAATGTCATACTGTCACTTTTGATCAATTTAATATATCCTTGCTGAATAAAAGTACTGATTTCTTTAAAAAAAAATAAAATACAATTTTGAACGGCAGTGTGTAGATGCACATGTATCTTTGGTTTAAAGCATGCAAAAACAGTCTTCACAACTCGCAGATGATTTCTGTGCACATCCTAAATCAGACATGACTCCTATCACACCAACACAGGTTCTGTTTATGTATTTATTGTAAACATGCCTGTATAAAGATGATGTCTGATGACCCTTCTGGTCTGTAGTTTCTGTGTGTGTGTGTGTGTGTGTGTGTGTTTTCTCAGGTAAGGTCAGCTTTTCTGTCTTGTTTGTTGTGTGTAAATTGTAATATTATAGTGTAAGCTGCTGTTTCCAAGCTATTCTTGAAGTCTGCCAGAACCCACAGTGAGAAACAGTCAACTTCATAAACAGCTTCATAACCCTCATAAATTCATAATCTCCTTAATGAAGGCCCCGAGGAGTCTTTATGCTCTGCATGTGTTAAAATTCTTTAAGCGGTTAACAACGAGTATATTATTTACAGTTAAAGCATGGGAACATTCACATCACATGAACACATTTATACATTATATATCCAGCTAATGTCTGATAAGCAACACTATTGATTAAACGGAAACCTTTACACTGAAAGTCAAGTGGACATGCTCCTTAGCTCTTCACAAAGAGTGTATTCTTCACCAGTGGTGGACAGTAACGAAGTAGGTAGTTTTACTTCGTTACTGTAGGCTACTTAAGTAAATATTTCAAGTATCAGTACTTTACTGGAGTAGTTTTAGTCAATAATGTTAGCTGATGCTAACTGTCTAGCTAACGAGTTTGCTGGTGCTAAATTGAGGTAATTTAAAAAAAATAGTCCAACTATTTTTATTCAACAACCTAGATAGATTACATTTTAGGGAAATATAAGTAGCCTATATAAAACTGCAAAATAAACATTCATCTATCGGTAATTTTTACTTAAGTACATAAAAAATCAAGTACTCGAGTAAAATTGAAAACTGAGTACTTTTACTTTTACTGGAGTAATATTTTATTATACGGATCTGTACTTTTAGTCAAGTACTTGATTTGTGTACTTCGTCCACCACTGTTCTTCACACTTTAAGTTTAAACATATTCAAAGTACCTATAGACAACACGTTTCTTTAATTTTGGGCACTTTTATTGTACAAAGAGTCAGTTGTTATGAAAAGTTTTTTTTTTTTAGATTTCAAAATAGTTTCTTTTTGTTAAATAGAGATTAAATTAAAAGTGCAATATTTGTTTAATATTTTTTGGTGAAGTGGTTTAAAACCCAAATTACAACTATCCCAGTGTCATCCCCAATAACATTTTATAAAAAATTAGTGTACTTGTTTACCAGTGTCAGTGAAGAGCTTGAGATTAAATTTAAATGTGACAAAACAAAGAAAAAAATCAAGGTTACTCTCACTTGAATAAAATATTTTTATTGTATAATTTCTAATCAAGCTGTAATTTAGACATTATGCAAAAAGTGTTATTTGTGTATTTAAGGTACATACTAGCAATGAAATTAAGACAAAAGGGTCAGGCATTTTATTTATAAAAGGAAAAATGTTCTGGAAATGATCTGGAAATTATTTTGTGCTGGAAATTATATTACCTAAAAAAAAAAAAAAAAACGAAAAGAAAATCATACTTAAGAAACATTCATGTGCCCTATAAAAGTACTTGCCATTCTTCAAATCTATGAATTTAATAGTTTTATTACAAAATATATTTACAAAATAAACTAATTTAAGTCTGCTAACAAAAATGAATAAAATTAAATCCAATGTGATTTTTTTAGTGCATGATTGAAATGAGTTCCCCTCAGGTTCACACAGGTTTGTAATGTAACCGCAGATGTAGTTGTACTTTTTTTTATTCAAATTTTTTTTTTCTTTTTTTGCCATTTGGTTTGATATTTTGCATTTAATCCTATGCCTACATTTTGAAAGGTGTTTTAAGTGTCCAATTTTTCGGGCTCACTAAAGTCTGCTTAGAATTAATTAAAAACTTCTACATTGACTGAACCTCTGGAGACATATTTGACTGTTCATGATAAGACCTCCTGTCCGGGTGGGAGGGTCCGAGGGGCGAACGCCACGCCCATGTTGCCATGACAACCAGCTGATCAGCTGCAATCTGATCTACGATGGGAGGAGCGGCGGTGCAGGTGCTCCAGCCAACCGTGTGCTCAGACGTTCATCAGAGGAAGACAAGTGGGCTGGAGGAAAGTGTGCGTGTGGGGGTATAGCGATCACAGACGGGTTATTGTTGTGATTTAACCGCTGCCTCCTCGCGATCTCCTCACCAAGAGTCTTCACTCGCATCCCATGGACTGGGAAAATCCCGTGCTTCTGAGATACAGCTGAACTCCGTGCGCGCATAATGTTCAAGAAAAGCAAGAGCAAAGTTCTGGTGGATGAAGCGTCAGAGGAGGACGACGTGTCGTGGCATCACGGGCACGCGAGGAAGGTAAGGTGGGATGTTGCCCGTGGGCTTCAAACTTGAGAGATCAAATGTGCTTGAGTCTCATCAAATGTGCTTGAGTCTCATAGTTTGGCTGGGTCACATTTCTGCCTGTACAGTGACTGTATTGTTTACAAAGCGGATGCGCCCCCGAGTGAGTCGTAAAGTAAGACTATAAAAACAGCAGCGAAATTATAAATATCATCCCCTATAATTAAATCCACTTATTAATGTGTCACCTTACTTTTGAAATCGCTCTTGTTTGACAGTTTAAAGTTCTGGAGGGTATTTCAGTATGAAGCATATGGATCATGCGATGAAGGGAACATTTAGAATATTTCGAATATGCAAGTATAGGAAAAAGACAATATTTATAATATGGAAGAATGAGAATGGGACGTGATATTAAAATAACTGAAAGAGTGAAAATAACTGTTTACGTGCTTTTCCAGTCATATATCTCGGTTATTTAAATTTCATTAATATTAACCAGATTTCTGTACCTAGATAAGGCCATATTTTGGTTTTATGAATCAGAATAGAAACAGCTGGCCTGTATTTTTGAGAATTTGGGGTCATGTTGTTAACACCTTATTTCAAATATACATCATAACTGAATGTTCCTTTGTTTTTGCTGATGTCATCGGCAAATAAACTCTCTGTTGACCAGTATGAATATGGAATGAGAGAAGCTTTTTTGGGTCATATTTCAGTTATTTAAATGGCATGATTGCCATACCCAGATTAGGCCATATTTTGGTTTTTAGAAATCAGAATAGAATAAGCTGTTATTGAGTATAATTCTCAAGTGTTGTCATGGAAAATCCTTATTTGGAATATACATAACTAAATGTTCCTTTTGTATTTCATCGACCATTAATAAACCCATATCTGTTGACCAATATGAGTATTGAATGAGAGAATAGGACAATGAAAATATATAATATTACAGCAGAATAAAATGAATATAATGCAATATTCCAGCAGAATAAGAGTCTACAAGAGTATGAGAATGGCAGAATGTGAGAATGGAGAACAGAAGTGCATTTTATTGGTTCCAGTTTTCCACTGGAGCTCAGATCAGTCATGAGAAGTGAGCCCATAGCATATAGTATCATACTTTTTTAAGTTTTATGTTCATGTTTCCCCGTTTCTCTGAGCCAGTGCTGCGATATGAATGATCATGTAATTTGATTTTTTTTTTCATGGATAAGATCATAAATTTATCTTAATTAAATGTTGCTCTGCTTTGGCTGAGTTTAAATACAGATTCATGGCATTTGCTGCCGTCCTCCCTTTCAGATCTAATGTTCTGTCAGCTGTTAGACTGCAGGAGTCAGATAAGGTCCCTACAGTGTAACAGCAGGAGACGGTTGCAGATAAGCTTTCTTTCTCTCCCCCTCACACTTTTTTTAAATGTATTTCAGAAGCTTGCACTAAAAAGTTCAAGATTCCCACTGCATTCTGTGGCTAGTGTGATATTAGACGGCCTTGACTAGGCCACAGTCATGTTCTTCCCAACAGAATCTGTTCCATAAACATGTTTTTGGTCTCAGAGATGAGAAAGAGAGCAGTCAAAAGCTCTGATATCCTTGTCTGATAGTGAAAAAACATTATGACAACTAGTCTAGCTGCTAGACCAAACTGTCTGATGGGTTTTGACCTCAAATCCTGATTTATAAATAGTATATGCAGCAATCAAATATGTTACCTGCTGCTTATTAAATTAATTGATGTGACAGTTGAGATGATGAGGTGAATGATTATCACATGTACCAAAAACACCATGGTATTTGAACTATAATTTTGCCATGGTATTGTCAGAAGTATCATGGCGTTCCAAGTAAATACCATGGTTTATTTTAAAGTACCATAGAATATAATATGAATTTTATACATATTTCAAAGTACCATAGCAAACATCTGTTACCATCTCTATACCATGATATCACTACAGTACTTTTTTGTAAGGAAAGACCTTCAAAGAACACGACGGTACTTTTATGGTGTTTTAATTATTGTAGCAATAGTGAAAAGAGAAAGGAGATTTTTAGCAATGGAATTGGAACAGAATGAATGCCCAAAAACACAGTATTACCATGATAGTACCATATGTCCAAAAATATGGAAATGTCTTGGTACTTTGGTGTTCACGGTACTGAATGTATAATATTGGCATTTACACATTTACAAAAATGTACTGAAAACCTTCAGTACCATGGTGAAAACCTGCCATGGTACTACCATATTTTGTTTGGATGTTTACCATGATTTTCTTAGAGTTACCCTGGAGTACCATCAAGTAAATACCATGGTACATGAATTTCATGACCATAATATATACCCGAGTACCATGGTATTACCTTTTAAATCCATCACTGTACCATGGTATTTTTTGGGCATGCAAGGTTCTTCAAAGAACACCATGGTACTATCATAGTACATGTCCACAAAAACAGTTATGACTAAGGTAAATATTCAAATAACCATTGTTGCCATATCCAGACATATTGTACCATACAAAAAAAAAAACATAAAAATACCATGGTACTTTGATATATACAATCTAAAAAATGCTGCGTTGTTTCAACCCAATTTTGGGTCAAATATGGACTATGGAAAATTTAACCCAATTGGGTGGGTTAGTCTATATTTGACCCAAAGTTGGGTTGCTACTTTGCAGTTACTACTGAATTGTTATTTATAAAATGACAAAAAAGTACAGAAAATTTTTTTAAGACCATAGTAGTCTCGAGTAGCCAGACCTTTTTTTGTAAGTTCATGCAAGGTACAGAGAATACCATGGTACTGTCACAGTACAAAAACACAGTATTACTGTGGTAAATGCCAAAATAACTATTATTTCCATTGTACCCTACCCAAAAGCATGGTAGTACGGTACCATGGTAATTTTGTCAGTGAAGCTTGTTGCTCATTACAGTAGTGGTACTACTAGGCTTGTGGATTGTATGTTGGAGAAGGAAAGGGATGGTCTTATGTTGTTCGGTCTACAAAGGGATATTTCAGTGAGATCCGCTTCCTTCAGCTGCTAGACAGTTTGTTCACCCAGAACTTGGTATGTAGAGCAGGAAGCCCGATGGATGAGGACAAGTGAACCTTCGCTTACATTTAGCTGCAGTTCTATTCAGGTCCCGTCAGGACCTCAAATTTTGTAGAAAGTTTCGATTTTCCTTTGATAAACAAGTTTTCATGGAGCTGAATGTCCTCCCTGTTCCAGCGGTTTATATCGAGCTATTTTATGAACATTGGTTTTATTCTAAACCATGTCAGGTTGCCAGTAGGTAAACATCATTATTCTGAGGTACAGTTTTGTTGATACTGTGGTTAGATCCTTCATAAATCAATTGAAGGCAGAATAAATGGACTCCTGTGACCCTGTGTTCTTCAATCATAAGCTTTTTTTCAGTAAAGTCAGGTCTGAGCTGTCCCTAAAATGCCACAATCATAAGAAATGACAGAGTCCAGAGGGTAAAGGACCTAAAATATCCAAAACATTCCTCTTTGCGTCTTAGCTTCACTCCTTCATTTATAAATGAGCACTCGAGAGAGTATTCGCACTGTAATCAGGCCAAACGCTTCGGTAAGATGGGGTGGAGGTGTGTGGTCGATGATACAAGGAGTGAGAGGCAGAGGGTTGTGGGTAGAGGGAGGAATGACATGGACATTGCAGAACAGAGGTTGATCTTTCTCTCTCTCTCTTCATAAGAATCATATTCTGCCTTCGAGTCATGTCAGAATAATAGTGTTTGCTCTGGATTTGCTCCTTAAACCATGTCTTTTTGTATTAGTCAGTAAAATTAATTCATGTTTTTTAAACAAGTCACCAAGGATGCATTTATTTGATTTAAAAAAAATATAGTAAAAGTAATATTCTAAAATATTATTACAATTTAAAATGACCGTTTTCTGCCTTAATATTAAATTGAATGGTCAGCATCATATTCTAAAATATTATTACAATTTAAAATGACCGTTTTCTGCCTTAATATATATTAAAATGAATTGTCAGCATCATTTACTCCAATGTCACATGATCATTCAGAAATCATTCTAATATGCTGATTTGGTGCTCACAAAACATTTCTTCTTATTATTATTATCAATGTCGAAAACAGTTGTGCTGCTAACCCTAACCCTACACCAATTCATGAGGGCGAAAGTCTTGTGTGACAGCTCCATTTCCCATAATTCTCTGAGGCAGAAAAAGCATCAGTTACACACCTAATGTGCATCCTTTGCTCTTCAGTTTGTTGCGCTAGTGCTAAAAGTCTCCTGCCTTTGTAGGGCAGTGAAAAAGTGAAGTAAGATCTTTCCAGGAGGCAGCACCAGTGCAGGTGGGGCAGGAAGGAAGGGGAAGAGGTCAGACCCTTAACAGGAAGTTGAGTGCCAGAGCCGTTATGATTGATCACCCAAAATAGACCGCATTAATGATTACATTAACACTAATAGATTGGATTACCACTTGAAACTAGTGGGATATCCATAAGAGGAGTGTTTTACTCCTTAACCATATTCATGTTACGACTCTTTTTGACAGAAAACAAGATCATTTTCAAGTCCCTCCTCAAATGTGCAAGACCTTGTTTATGTAGCATGCTAAAAATATCCCTCACATTTTTCTGTGTGTGTTGTGTTTTCGTATACATTAGCATGTGTTTAAGTGTGTGTGTGTTCTCATTGTTTTGTTCTCCTTGGCCTTTGCTTTTTAGGATAAAGACTCAGAGGGAACAGAGGAAGTTCTGAGCCCCTCAACAAAGGTAAACACACACCAACACACACATGCATAACGTTTTGTTGCTTCGAACAGAAATGCAAAAATGTGTTGACAGTGTCTGAAACAATACCATAGCAGCATTGTTAGGATGTGACACGAAAAGCCTGATATGAAATACTTTTTGAAATACTTTTTGAAATACTTTTGTCAGTTCTTTGTGAATGGATGCGATGAATGGCAAGATTCATAGTTTGATAGTACAGTGGAGGGTAGAAAGTGTGTGTGTGAGTGTGTTGTGCATAATCTGTTAAACATCTAGAGAGGATGTGACACATTCTTTCAGAACAATCTGGACAATAGCAAAAGTAGCAAGCATTCAGTGGTGTGCTTTCCTACAGTGGACTGCTGTTGTCATGTCATATTTTAAATGATCAAACAAATATCTGAACTGTTCTCTGACCAGTAGAATTAAACAGACTGTTTTTGGCCGCCTGTGTAATCGGGGGTTAACCTTTGTATTAATAACATGGGCAGCTGGTAAATGCGATAACAAAATAAAAAACACCATAGACTTTAGTCACAGTAGTGCCATATTTAATTTAAGACAGGAATGAAAATGAGGCTGTGAAGGATAGACGTACATCACGTTCAATGGATTATACTGCTATTTAACAACATACCAATTGTTCAGCTGACAAAACTTCTTTCCGAAAATAACTTTCAGTAGACAAGAACTCCACTAGCTGTTTTGTGAAGATTAAGTGATTTTGGACCTTTACACAGCACATGCTATAAAGACACTTTATACATTTATCCTTCATTTTTATCATTTTTATCCACATAAAATTTAGTATGGCATCTAACCTGACTAAGGTCTTTTAACAACCATTCAAAGCTACGGAAGTTCTAAGCGGCCATGCAATATTATTATTTTTTCCTTCTCGTTTTCTCGTTATAACGACTTAATTTTCTCGTGATATCGACATAACGAGTTGTTTTCTCGTTATAACGACTTAATTTTCTCGTTATCTCGACATAACGAAAGCTGTTTTCTCGTTATAACGACTTAATTTTCTCGTGATCTCGACATAACGAGAGTTGTTTTCTCGTTATAACGACTTAATTTTCTCATGATCTCGACATAACGGGAGTTGTTTTCTCGTTATCTCGACAAAGTTTAAAAAAAATTTTTTTTTTTACAATGATTATTTGATCTACTGTTGTTATAGTAACGACCTCAACTTTGACACGCATCTGATGGACAGATAAACCATGTGCTCTTACTGTAGCCTATGTCGTTAATTTTTTTTTTTTTTACATTTTCATATACTTACCCCTCAATAGGTTGTAATGTTTTAATTATTTCTGGTTGGTTTGGTTTGTCTTATGACCCTTTAAAGGGGTCATATGACGTTGCTAAAAAGAACATTATTTTGTGTATTTGGTGTAATGAAATGTGTTTATGCGGTTTAAGGTTCAAAAAACACAT
>NW_015646165.1:1059222-1065383 GCF_001515625.1 Sinocyclocheilus rhinocerous | reverse complement strand
TGTCCTCTTTTGGAAGGCCAAACAAAGTAGTTTCGCTTTCACAATGAAACACACAGCGTCTCCAAGACATGGCGGCGGCGGCGGCAACATCAATACTACAGAGAAAGGAAAACTTGAAATCGCATCATATGACCCCTTTAATGAGTTCAACGACATGGTGGTGTTTTGCCAGTGAAGGTTTTTACTTCATACATTTTTTTTTTTTTGGCATTTGTGAATAGAGGAGGAATTGCTTCCAGAACTGAGTGCCCAGGAGCAAAAATGGCAGCATTTAGTGTGTGCTTTTTGGACATTTTTCACAGCACAATGAACTCTTTTAATCTCAAAGGATCATGAGAAAGCAGTTTGCCTTGATATGACTCCTTTATAGAGGCTAACAGAAAGAGAATTTCACAGTTAGACTTCCAGAGAGTTCTGCTGTTTCCTCCAGCGATGGCAGGAGCTCAGTCTCAAGTTAAATCGACAGTTGTTTATTTCCACAGAGTGCTATACCTAACCAAGCGGAGAGAGAGGGAGGACAAGACAGAAGGAGCGATAGACGACAGCCAAACGAGTGTTGTGCTTTATTTGAGGTCAAAGACGAGTCCAATAGTAAGGTCTGTTTATCTAAAGGAAAGAGTAATGTTTCCCAAGACTCCTAATGCTCATAAATGCTAAATAAATGTGCTGTAACTCATAATAACAGCTGGTCCCAACATAACAAGTGTTTATGTGTTTGTGCATAATCAGATGGCATGTTTTAGCACAGCGGTCTTTGGTATGAAACAAGACGGGGAGTGGCGAATAAAATTAACCTCGTGCTTTTACCTTTTTTAGTGTTTGGTACATTTTAATTCCTCCAGACATGCAGCAACAGCTACTGATATCTGGAGGATACAGAAATTAATGCAATGTAACTTGTAGATGTTTACATATTTAGAAAAGATGCATTTGGGTGAATCTCACAGAGAAATGTCCGGGTTATGTTTCACCCTAAAATAAAATAAAAAAATAAATAAATTAAATTATGTATTACATTAGGAAGCCGATTTTAGAACCGATTAAGAGTATTTGCATATAAAGTAATTCTCATTGATAATGTAATGAAAATCATGCTATCTGGACTTTTTTTTTTTTTAGCAACTTTTACTTTTTTGTTAAATTAGCACAAACAACAAAAAATACAAAACATTTACTGAATGCCATTCTAAAAATTGACAGGGAATGTGGAAACATTTAAGGAAGTTATAATTTTAGTCAATTGATAAAACATTCTCCTTTGGATGTTAGAATGATTTAGTTGTTAGACATTTATGATTTACAATGTAAACATATTTCACTTGTTTTTTAGGTGCTTAACAGATAATCCCCAGAAATTCTCATTACCATAATGCAGATTTTTTTTTCTCATTACTGTAATTAAAATCATCCAGTGCAACAATACTACCATGATGTGCTTACAAATAAAAAAAATTATATATATTAATTAATTTATTCATTCATTCATTACAGTAATGAGAATGTGTTTTTTGGTCCATCACATTAAGTTTGTTGAGAACTGAGGAAGTGAAATGTGCTTTATTGTCATTAAAAATATATTTTTTTCTTATCCAGTATATATTCTCTTATTTATTTATTTTTTCATTTTGATTTTGGAGTGAAATATGACCCTTTTTTCAGTCGAGGGAAGAACATTCTGTACAAGGCAAGTCAGAAAAAAACAAACAACTTGTGAAAGTGAGCGAGAAATTGTGTCAAAGGTTCTTTCCTATATAATAAGCTGCAAAGCCGGGTCGGTATTTCAAATCCCGAGGGTCATACTGGACGCAGGCAGGAGGGAGTCTGAAGGAATGTGTCAAATTGCCAAATGACCCAAAACACACACACACACACACGTCTGCTCAGATGTCCATCCCTGCAACCCGTTGTAATCAACATAGGCCTTTCCTGTTTTTACTGTGTGATGTCCTCTGTCTGTCAGATACAGCTTTCTGCTCCTGGATTCAAGATGAAGTGTGTCTTTGTGATTAGTTGTCTTTGTGCCAGGCTTAAACCTGCAATCATCTCTTACCATCTCTATTTCCGTCTCACTGAGAAACCAAAGCCTTTCTGAGTCTTTCTGACACATAACACACAAACAGTCGTTTAACTGTGCGCAGAGCCCTGTTGTATGAATAAACAAGCGATTTCTGTATGGTTTGTGACTCTGTTTTTGACCTTTTGTAGGATTCAAAGTTAAAGAAGGTAAAATCAAAGCGAGAAAAAGGAAACAAGAAGTTGTTTCCGTCTCAGGACGATGAACACATCTTGCTGACAGGAGTCACTGTCTCTCACAGAAGAGGGTAAGCTAAAGCCCTAATAAAGTATGTTTCGCAAGCCTCAAAATTCCAATATGTATTTTTTAGATGATTACAATAATTTTAGATGATTATACCTAGTAAATGGGGATGGGTGGGACAACCAAAATTGTGTAATTTAAATGTATGAATAATTTTATATTACAATAGCAGTATGTGTCATGCCATAGTTATCTTTGCTGAAAGGTTAACATAAAAATGTATATATATATATATATATATATATAACATAACCATGTATTGATGCATTTTTGTATTATTATTATTATTATTTGTGGGGGGTTTTTTTCATTACACCTTCCAAATGAAAATATAGACATTAATTTATTTTTATTTTTTTATTACTTCTAGTCATTTTTAGTAGCTTAAACATTCCCTGTAGATGTTTTTATGATGTTTAAGAGATAGAATGTACGTCAATCCAATGTTTTTGAGATGATTATCGGATGTTTGTTCACACACACACACAAAAGATGTTTAAAATAGAACACAATGGTTTCTAGCTTATGTGCTTCTTAACAGACGTCTCTGCATTGGATGAGCTTGATGGAAAAATTCAAAACCACATTTTCCAAATCTTTTGGTCTGCCTCAAACTCACACCATTAGTTGATATGTTGGGCTTCTGAAACCAACAAAGCCATGTTGTAAAAGCAGCACAGAGCCGCGGTGTTTATAGTCAGTCTGTGGGGGAAATGAACTAGTGGCTTGCTTATAGTTGACTCTGCATATTTAAGTTGGATTAGGAAAAAGTATTTTAACACCAGAGATGTACAAACGGCACATTTGAGTGCCTAGAAATGAAGATATCGATACTGTATGCAATAAAAATAGAGATAAATATATCATTACATAGCAATGAAAAATCTCACATATATGTTTTTGGACATAAATATAGTCTAACGTTAAACTCGACCATCGAGTAAGTGTCTGAAATGGAAACCGCACCCTGTGGCCCGGCCTCTGTCCTTCCTGCTGAAGCATATGTAGCTGCCTTGTGCCATTATAACACATAACCAAACATCATACTGTGCATACAGCATAATAAATTCACTGTTGATCCTTGTACCCTTTCATATAAGCAAATATTAAGGTTGTGTGTGTGTGTGTGTGTGTGTGTGTGTGTAATTATTTATTTAATTTATTTTTAACGTTTGAAGTCGCTAAGTTTATGAAAGAAATTAATACTTTCATTCAGCAAGGATGCATTAAATTGATCAAAAGTGACAGTTCATTTATAATTGTTCCAAAAGATTTCTATTTCAAATAAATACTGCTTTTGAACTTTCTATTCATCAAATAATCCTGAAAAAAAGTATCACAGTTTCCACAGAATTATGAAGCAGCACAACTGTTTTCAACATTGATAATAATAAGAAATGTTTCTTGAGCAGCAAATCAGCATATTAGAATGATTTCTAAAAGATCATGCGACACTGAAGACTGGAGAAATGATGCTGAACATTCAGCTTTGCATCACAGGAATAAATTGCATTTAAAAATATATTAAAACAGTTATTTTAAATTAAAATAATATTTCACAATATTACTGTTTTTACTATATTTTTAACCAAATAAATGCAGCCTTGGTGAGCTTAAGAGACTTACAAAATCTCACCAACCCTACACTTTTGAACAGTTGTGTGTATATTAATTATTATTATTATTATCATCAACAACAATAATAGTGATTTGTTATTGTTTTTTTTTTTTTACATTTGCTGAAATTTCTTGGAATTCACTTAATTTGTGAATTTTTTTTTCGGTTATGCAAGCAGTACCAGTGGTGTTAATTTTTTGGGGGTACAATTTTTTCACTTTACAATAAATCATGCTGCTTCATTCTCTCTCAGGTCTGCTAAGAAAAACTGGGAGGACGACAAGAGTAAAGCGCACTCAGAAAAAGACAAAGCGCACTGTCTATGGGACAGCATCACCATGACGATGAAGCAAATCACACCTACGAGGAAGATTGACAAAATTGAGGGCTGGGAGCCGCCTCAGCTGAACGACGGGGCGGAGGAGGAAAAAAATGAGCTAGAGAAGAAGAGGAGTGACTCGTCCACGCTGTCACTGTCTCTGCCGCATTCTCTGGGTTTGCCGTCCTGGGTTGGCTTGGGTTCGGAGGAGGACTCGTCTCGTTACTCTAGTCTGCCTGAATCACAGACGGGCGGCCCTGCCCAGTGGGCGGCTCGGGCGCGAGATAAATTAGCCGCCGTTCGTCGCCGAAGTCCAGCCGGCCTATCAGAGAGTAACTGGGAGGGGTTAAAATGATTTCCATATCAATGTCTATAAGGATGGCCGCACCCCCTTGTATACCAACTCTAATTGGACAGCTCACCAGTGTTGCCAGATTGGGTGGGTTCCCGCCCAATTGGGCGGTTTTGAATTTGATTGTGCTGGTAAAAAATTGGCTTGGGCGTGTGGACAAAATTTGGGCTGGTTTGGGGTCAGTTTGGCGGTTTTCAATCATATAAATTGCATTAACAAAATTAATTGTTTAACAAAACAAGCCCAACAGACAGACGTTATGATTCATGAGTGACAAGTTTTTAGCGTGATAAGTTATAACGTATCTAATTTTGAATGTAGTATGACTGTATATTCAAGTAATCACAATGCATAAATATAAGTTAAAGAGTGGGAGAGTGACTCAACTCTCAAAATATGAATTATTGTGGAGTGAGATGACACGAAGGCTCTATCACTGCAACTCCGAAATCAGAGCACATTTGAATTAATGAATCAAAACCGAAACTAAATATGTCAGTTTATACGGTCCTGTCCTTTTATCTTTTAAACGTCCAGATTGATAAATCCTTGAAAACTGCTAGACTTGATTAGTTTTGACAGTGCAACGTTCTGTAGGCTATTATGTTCTACAATATGAACTTAACAAGAGGCTTCCAGTTCTGTGTAAAATTATAGAGCGACACGAAGGTAAGCGCATTATTGTTTTTTTTTTGTTGTTTTTTTTAATTGTCGGGTTATAATTCAGTATGTAGCCGTGTATACGTTTTTCTTCATTTACTCTCAAAAATTGGAAGTGAAATGTGACAACGCCCCGTAGGTGGGGTACATTGTAACAGCTGAGGGGCACATTGTGTGACCATATAACCGCTTAAAATGTTATCTGATCGAATGAAAAAAATATACAAGACAAACTAAAATATGTTGTCAATAAAATAAAATAATTATTTATTTCAAATAAAATAATGGCGTTTTTTAAGAATTAAAAATAATCTGATTTTGGAGTTTGACAATGAACACATTGCAACCATGCTTGGGACGGCCCACATAAACGAGCCAAAATGCTTTACATGTCTTGAAACAATAATTTCTTAACATTAAACATTGACTGTCAGCCTTTATTCACCTGTTTCTCGTCGTTTATCATTAAAATGTATTAAAGTAAATAGTCTGAATTACATCGCTAATGTCATAGAAAAGCACGGCAGGGCACATTGTAACGCAATGTTACAACGTGCCCCATCTGCGCAACTGGAGTTTAAAACCGGTTACTGTCTTCTGATAGTTAGCGAAGCATTAAAAAATAATCTAAACTGATAAATAACAGATTGGAGATTAAAATAATAGCAGATTTGACTCAATTTAAATGAGTAATAAAAACTGAGATGAAAAATGTACTTAAGCCAGAAATATAATTTTACTATGGTAAAATAAATGTTCAGTGATATCTTCAAAAGACTTTTGAATTTTGGCGCACTTTTTTTCTCTATATAATGTTGATATGGTAACTAGTAAATGCTGTAAATTTGGTTATGCTAGCATGTGTGGAAATATTTAAACCACGTGTGTTACAACT
>NW_015646165.1:1050384-1059142 GCF_001515625.1 Sinocyclocheilus rhinocerous | reverse complement strand
ACATGTCTTGAAATAATAATTTCTTAACATTAAACATTGACTGTCAGTCTTTATTCACCTGTTTCTCGTCGTTTATCATTAAAATTTATTAAAGTAAATAGTGTGAATTACAATAGTATAAATAGTGGGAATTTAAAACTGGTTACTGTCTTCTGATAGTTAGCGAAGCATTAAAAAATAATTTAAACTGATAAATAACAGATTGGAGATTAAAATAATAGCAGATTTGTCTAATTTTAAATGAGTAATAAAAACTGAGATGAAAAATTTACTTAAACCCGAAATATAATTTTACTATGGTAAAATAAATGTTCAGCGATATCTTCAAAAGACTTTTGAATTTTGGCGCACTTTTTTTCTCTATATAATGTTGATATAGTAACTAGTAAATGCTGTAAATTTGGTTATGCTAGCATGTGTGGAAATATTTAAACCACGTGTGTTACAATTTACCCCGCGTTACTTTGTGCCCCGCGCTCCCCCTACCTGCAACGTTGCTTTTTCCTATCACTTATATTGGGCACTTTTTGCATTTAAATTGGATTATTCTGACTGCTGACGTTGAAAATGATGCATTTCTTGATTGCCGTTTTGACAGTGTCAGCTTGAATATTTTATTCATGTTCGGTAGCCTAATTCCCTTTAATGTAGGCTATTTGCCCCGATTCGATCCGTTTACCTGGGAAATTTATCTAACGTTATATAAATTATTTTGTCAACATTATTTTGTTTTAAGGAGTTAAAAATGGCACTTATCAACCTTGATTTACATATTCCATCACATTATTTTGACAGTTAACGTTTTGGGCGGGGTTTTGTGAGCTTTTGGGCTGGAAATCGTCCATCCAATCTGGCAACACTGCAGCCCACTGATATAAAGATGTGAAGAGTATGACCCTCAGACCAAGAGTGCCTTCTTCCAATGCCTGTCAACGATTTATTGTCACTTTTCCATTTGATATAAAATGAGCTTCCAACTTTTGAATGAAGCCTCCTCGTTGAAATCACTGGATGTACTCATAATAGTTGGTGTCTGACATCACTGACCAATCACCATGGCGTTTTGTAAATTACTTTAAAAATCTAAATGACATTTAAACTCTCAAAGAGAGAGTTATCCAAAAATGAAAATCTTGTCATCATTTATTCACCCTCATGTCATTCCAAACCTGTTTGTTTTTTCTTTCTTTCTTCTGTGGAGCACAAAAGATTTAGATTAGCGGAATATCCCAAGAACCATAGACCTAGTCAGGTTAGAACCATAAACCTCAGTCAGACGCCATGTTAAATTTAACGCAGGTGATAATGAGGCTGTGAGAGATAGACTTGCTATCTTTTCAATGGTACGTACTGTATACAGGTCCTAGATCACATAATTTTCACAACTTTCAAAACTGCTTTATTAAGTTTTTGTCTACTGAAAGCTTTTCCGAAAGACATTTCGTCAGCTTAACAACCAGCATGTTTTTAATCTGAATGCACTGTACTTCTATCCCTCACAACCTCGTTTTCATCCCTGTCCAAAAATATGGCGTTACCCTGACCAGGTCTGTCCATACAATAGATAATAGACAATAAAGTATCATAAATATTGTCCAAATTACTTTATTATGAGTGTTTTTATTTTTCGATAAAGTTATGTGAGAAACAGCCTAAGAATAAGTCGTTGTTTACAGCAATAAGTCTCCATTCATCTGTCTCCAGTCATTTTATGAAAAGTCAGTCATTCTGCTAAACTTCTCTTTTTCACAGAATAAAATCAAACAGGTGTGGGATGGCATAAGGGTGAATAAATGATGACGGAAGATCCATTTTGTAGGTAAACTCCGTCTCTTTAAATCTACATTTTATCAGCGCCGATTAGTCTGAGTGAGACTCTCAGCCGCCATAATCATTCCTGACGAGAGATCGATGCTTTGTATGTAATGCTTGAATCTTCGATTCAGCTGTGGTTAATTTATTCCACTGTAGATCAAGAGTGAATGTGAAATGATGTAGAAACGCCTTCCACTGATCAGTGTAGATTTACAGTCGCTACTGCCTGCTGATTCACAATCATAATGTACTGTAATTACTCTATGCAATCCTTTCCTTGCTGTAATCCCAAACTACTTGCTATATTGATCATGCTAGCAATATATTCAGTGCCACTTTTCAGTCACAAGGAAAAACTTACTGTGGTTTTCTTTATAAGACTTACAGGGTACCGTTTTAAATTGAACGTGTAATGTATGTGCTCGGTCCTGTCGCTGGAGATTTTGAGCTTTAATCAAACTGCTAATTATGGTCATTGGATTCATTTGGGTGGGGGTGGGGGTGGGGGGGGACAGGACATTGTATTCTAGGGTTGAAACGAAGTTCTGATGCAGGTTGGATCTTCAAGAATGGAATGAGCATCCAGGTCTTATTAATAATGCTTAATGGTAACGATTGTTACAAACCTTATTTTGAAGCCTTCCAAAGACCTCAAGAGCTGTGCCGTTTTATCATGAAGTGTTTTTCTTTGCTGTGCCTCGGCTTAAAATTCATTTTGTAGTGAACACATGTTAACTAGTTATTCTCTTCCAACACCCTCAACATGATAAAAATGACAATCATCATTTATAAGACCGATATAAAATGTATTTTATATGAACTTTTGGCCGATGCCATTGAACCGCCTATAAGATCTTTGGTTTGCTAGAAGAACATGACTGAGTGTCTTATTGCTGATTTTAGGAGATTATTTATAAGCAGATTCTGAAAGTAAGTGGGTTTGCTGCTCTATAGTTGTTCATAGTAGCTTTATATAATTAGTCTACAAATGTGTTTGAACTTTGAAAGATGATTACAAATTGCTAGTTTCCGATTCTGCTCTTTATATTTCAAGAATCTTATTTTGATTTTACTACTGAATGATTTCTTTTCTGTATTATGATTTAAATGCAAACAATAAGATGCTGTAGTTTCAGGGGTTCAGATAAGTTGGTGAATATGAATTAAAAGTTACTTTATAAACAAGCTTTGTTTTTTGTTTTTTTTCCCCCCCAAAAAAAGTTTAGGTTCTGTAAGATTTTTAAATGTTTTTGAAAAACGTGTTAATGTGTTTATAATAAAACAAATCCATCATTTAGGAAATTTAACTAAACCTTATAGCTTCAGGCGAAATCCACATTTTATTTAGAACTGCTTTGGACTGTTTTCGCTTGTAAACGGTGCTTGATCTGTGTATATTTCTCTCCTGATTCATACAAGATGACTTTGTACTGAAGAAAGCAGGATAGACAACACTATTTTAGCTGGAAGTAACGGTTTATTAAAGTTAAAACATCTTGATAGATTTGTTTATTAAAAACACGCAGCTTTTTACTTCACAAGATGTTAACTGATGGACTAGAGTTGTGTGGATTACTTGTGGATTATTGTGATGTTTTTATTAGCTGTTTGGACCCTCATTCTAACGGCACCCATTCACTGCAGAGGATCTATTAGTGAGCAAGTGCAAGACAATACCAATACAATCAGACTTTTCCCCCAAAAGTTTTAATTATTTTAGGTAACGTTGTTTCTTGCAAATGCTTGATAGTACCAAACACATCCTACACAGCCATTTCAATGACATTTAAATTATTGGAATAGTAAAGGAATATTACAAAGTTCAGAGAAAGGATATAAAATACATTTGTTCATAAATAGCAAGGCTTACATTAGATTTTCCATCTGCCCTCGCGGCAGATTTGACAAAAATGTATGGTAAAAAGTTGTTTAGTGCAACAAATGTACACTTTAGTGTTGACGCATCAAATATATACGCACAGCATGACAAAACAACACGAGAGTTCACGTAAACATTATCTAAGACTACTTCTGACGTGCATTTCATTGGTATAGAAATGAAAATACATACATGAAAAGACAATATAATCTCTGCTTAGGATCTCTTTTCATTTCAGTTTGTCTTTCCCAAAATCAAGTTTTTCTTTTTTTTCCCTTTTTTAACAAAAAATCCTTCACAAATCCTGACTCTTTTTGCTGTTCATCTCCCATCTTTCTGTGCTTAAAGAACAGATGAATTGTCTGAGAACACAACGAGGAAAAAAAAAAGTGGACAAATATGTAAGCAACATTATTATGACATCTTTCCATAAGCCCTTAAAGTTTGGGTGAGGCAACAGAAAATTCAGTCATTAGTTACATTGTCGGAAGTTTGAACATTTTAATCACAGAACGACTGTCTGGGAAACGTAAAAGAGGAGAAGGACGGACATGGTTTGGAGCACAGAGCTGAAAAGGTGAAAATGTTTTATCAGTGTTAGAGGTCTTTGTTTGCAGGTGTTCCAAAGGAGATTGGAAGGCGAGAGGTCCAAGAACATTCTGAATTTCAGAACTTGAAGAGGTCTATGAAGTGCTGGGGAGAGACAGGGGTGAGGCAGCTGTCCGGATCATTTGCTGTGCAAGGATGTCCCGAGTCCTGCGATGGAAAGAGAAAGCGGTCAAAATCAGACTGAAGCATTTTCTGATGAAAATGTGTGTTTTTGTTCATGCAAAAGCTGCATGGTTGGTTGCTAGGGTCCCTTCTTAAAAACCTTTTTTTTTCTTAGTGTGAAGAACATTTTAATAATCTAAAAAAACGTTTTTCACTATAAAGACTTTTGTGCACAGGAAAGATTCCATGGATGTTAAAGGGGTCATATGATACTGCTAAAAAGAACATTATTTTGTGTATTTGGTGTAATGTTTGGAAGGCCAACCAAAGTAGTTTTGCTTTCACAATGAAACACACAGCAGCTTCACGACATGGCGGCAACAACAATACTACAGCGAGAATAGAAATTACGCCTTCTTTCTTTGAAAGAAATAATAAAAAACGTACTTGCAGTCTGTGAGTCAGAACAGCCGGCACTGTGGTCTACTCTCCCAGGATCAGGAAACAGTCCTTCTTAAAATGCGCTGGACACATCTGAATATTTGGGTTAAACTGTTCTGGAACAGTGTTGTAAATACAACTTAACCACTGATTTCTAGTCGTGTCCTCTTTTGGAAGGCCAAACAAAGTAGTTTCGCTTTCACAACGAAACAGCGTCACACACCGCAGCAGCTTCACGACATGGCGGCAACAACAATACTACAGCGAGAATAGAAATTACGCCTTCTTTCTTTGAAAGAAAATTTGGGCAGCGTTATGCAAATCTTCCCACATCGTGACGTAGACATGTGGGGGTGTGTTAGAATGAGCCATTTTTGGTAGGCGTGGTTGACTATTGACTTTTATAAAGAATATTTCTTTGGATTTGAGACTTTAGTCTTTGCAACTTTACAGATCTTCGTTATGCACCAAGAGCTTGTAACACTCCAAAGAGAAAGAAAAAATTTAAATCGCATCATATGACCCCTTTAATAAAAGTCTACTGGTGTTATACCTTCAGTCATTTTCAGAATCAGAAAGAGCTTTATTGCCAAGTATGCAAGGAATTTACATACAAGGAATTAGTTTTAGTGACATAAGCTTCCAGTACACAGAGACAACAACAACACACAGACAATAAAAAATAAGATGAGAATAATTTAAAAAAACACGTGATACAATCGCATCATATCACCCCTTTAAAAGTTCTTCATGGAACCATCGTTGCCAATAAAGAACTTATTTTTAAAAAGTGTATGGGATTTTGCTGCTCTTTTTATCATCCACCTGGCAAAAATTTTAAGTCTGATGGCACAGAAAAGTTCTAACACAACTCTCCTCAACTAGCCGTATTATTTGTGGTATTATTCATGTCTGAAGCACAAACAGTGTAAGATGAATTACCAGTGCTGGGTAGGTTACTTAACAATTGTAGGCCGTTACTGATTTGTAGTTAGTAAAATTATAGTTAGTAACCTAATCCATTATATTAACCCATTTATCCCATAATTTAAATGATTATTTTGTATATTCATTTCAGAAAATATATTCTCTATGAAAAATCAAACTGGGGTTAGTGAGTTGAAGAAAAGCTAATAATTAATATATCATAAAAATGTAATATTAAAAAAATATTTTAAAATAATAAAATACTAAAACAGGAAATTAAGTATTTTTTGATTAAAAAAATTAATATTTTGTTTGTTTACCTACATGTTGTGACCATTGACCGCCATCAGAGAATCAATAAATTATGAATAACTTGCTGCCATTGTGTGAATAATATGTAATCTTTCAATAAATAAAATTATGCATAATTACATGCAATAACCCTACACCAGACACTAATCCTAACCCTACAGTAAGTACTTGTTAATTAATATTACTTAGTACTTAAATGCACAATTACACTGTAGCAAGGACACTGTAAAATAATGTGTAATACTCAGGGTTAGGGGTATATTCAAATCCCTAAGTATAAGCAAATATAATAGTCATTGTATGTATGTTCATGTAATCAGTCGAGAGATGCATTAGTGCATAACGGTGATGTGAAACATACTGACGACATAAAAAACCAAATGGAGAAAAAAGAAGACATTCAGAAAAATATATCCAATCAAATATTAAAATGAATACAAACAATACAGAACAAGTCCAGTTGATTCGAATAAGACGACAGAGGTTAGGAGAAAAAGAAAAAATGACAGATGAAGCAAAACTAATATTATTAAGAGACACTAATTTCAAAACACTTGCACACTCATAAAAGATTTAACATGTACCTTAAAGATTAAAGCCAGGTGTCTGTCCTTTAGGAGATAAGGGACCAGGAGGAGAACAGGAAAAGAATAAAAAGGCTAAAGGTCAAAGGGTAGAGGAAGAGGGCTGATATTACAGAGGGCAAATGGAATAGATATAACCCGAAGCTAGGGGTGTGCGATAATGACAAAAAATTATATCTCAATATATTTGCTGAGTGTGTTATTGTGCTGGTACTTTGGCAGGTTTAGGACTTCCGTGGACCACTGACTCCCAAAGCTTTTGATATTCTTCATATTCTGTGCAATGATTAGTTTGCAGGAGTAACAGAAATTAACTTTTCCAATAGGTTTAAATTGATTTTCTTTTCATGGGCATTTTTACCTTTATAGGGCCAATTTTTTCTAACCTAATTAAAGGTATGCATCCTCTTTTGTCTCAAATTCTTAAATGTAATCAGTAAATTCAAATAGTACGACATTATAGGGCTGTTACCAATCAAATAAAATCAGTTTTTTTGATCAAAATCAAATTTGTGTTTGCAAAGCAGAGGTGCCACAGAATCTGCATCTGAAGTGCCATTTAGATGCATTCACAGACTGTTTAAAGCAGGACATGAATGCATTTAACCTGCAGTTACAAATGCATAATTAATGTTTTGATGTTTTTTTAATACTGATGATTTAATAATGAGAGTTTTAATACTGATTTTTGGGGAAAAAAGGGAAAATATACTTTAAATATAAACCTAAAATCGCCAGTAGGTTGTGGCAAATCACTACATGAGTGAGTCATTGAGTCATTCATTCAACCAATTCCTTCAAATGGCTGATTGATTCAGTAACGAGACACTGTCGTGTGTTACTCAGAGACGCAAAACAGTTCTGCTGTGGCTTTGTTTGGAACTATTTTCGTTGTCGAAATACAGCAATAACAAGTGTCTATTAAAGGGATAGTTCATCCAAAAATTTAAATGACCCCATGATTTACTCACCCTCAAGGCATTCTAGGTGTATATGACTTTCTTCTTTCAGACGAATCAAATCGGAGTTATATTAAAAAATGTCCTGGCTCTTCCAAGCTTTATAATGGCAGTGAATGGGTGTTATTTTTCAATAGTCCAAAAGAAGTCCAATAAAGCGCATCCATCCATCATAAAAAGTGCCTCACACGGCTCCGTGTAAGAACAATATCCATATTTAAAACTTTATAAACCGTAATCTCTAGCTTCCTCTAACTGTCGTATGGATGACGTTGGATGTAGCGTAAGCGCCTATGAGAATATGCTAGTCTCGCGAGAACCACATTTTGTTTACAGGAGGGAAGCAAAGTTTCCTTACTTTAGCAAAGGAAAACCAGTCTCCTCTTGATTTATATCGAAATCCTCCAACATTTTTCTTTACAAATCCTCGTTTTGCACTTCTAATTCGTGACCACTGTTTTGTTTTGCTCTCTCCGCTACGCTTCCGCATTAGACACTTCTCACTGGAGCTTTAAAGTTATTTGCTTCTACATTAGCCCATCATGTATCAAACCATAAGAGCACATTCGGCAGAGAGAGCTGGAAAGATTGCCAAAACAACTCCGCAGTGAGTCAATGTCATGGACGTAAGGGCAGAGCAAGTTTAAATATCTTTCTAGTCTATATTTCCATCTTGTAATTCCGCTGTTTTGGATATTTTTAAAATATAAATTATTTATAATAGAGCAGACACTGACTGTTTTTCATGTATTTATGTTCTCATTTAACGAGACAGCAGACGCTGAAAACACTTCGCACTTCAGTATGTGTGTAGTAAACGAAACCGCGCGTCTGTGCCATTCATTCATAAAGAGACAGGCAGGATTCATATTTAAATGGTATTTTTGCAGCTCGATTTCTGTTTTTATGACTGGATTCCGCAATTCCGTCCGTGTTTTCCGCATCGCAGAAATCATAGGGCCATAATTAAAATGGGTTCTATTGTCGCGTCGCACTACGAAGCTCGCGTCCAGTGTAGACACGGTGTGAGTTTTTTTTAATGGCTTAGTTTTAGTCCTGCTTGTTTTAATGTTTTTATTAAATATCTGTATTGATCATATCATCGCATTATTTACTGCCATCTGCCATGC
>NW_015646165.1:1019582-1049394 GCF_001515625.1 Sinocyclocheilus rhinocerous | reverse complement strand
TTATCCCCTTTTTGAACTTTTGCCATCTGGCCAGCAGTACAGAGCCGCAAATACCAGGACAGCCAGGCACAAGAACAGTTTCTTCCCCCAGGCAATCTACCGCATGAACAGTTAAATGTTCCCCACGTTATGCAATAAAAATGTGCAATAACCTTATATTTATTTGTTACCACCTCCATCTTAGTACATCCCTGCATCTCATTCTATTCTGTTCCATTCTATTATCTATAGCAAAACTGTACATACAATTTATTTATTATTATTATTTTTTTCAATATTTGTCTATTTATATTTACATATGTGTGTTCTCTTGCAGCGTCTCATTCATGAAACGACTTTCTAAAAACACTGCGCTCAAGTTAAAATAAGTTCACTCCCATCTTCTTGCATGTTTTACCTATTCCACTGCCCGCGTTGCATCTTTGTCAACACAAAAGCGCATTCTGTGTGAATAGGCTTAGCCTATATTTATGGTCCTTCACAGAGAGCGTCACACGTGAGCGGTTAATCACGTGCGCCGACATGAGGTTGGATCGTTCTTTTCTCTTTACTGTTATCACCGGCATATTGTCAAAGTGTCTAATTCTAACATCTCGCGATTCCTCGATTTCTAAAAAATAAAATCGTGGCAAAACAATAAATTCGAATTAATTGATAAAATCGGGGAAATCGCCCAACCCTACGCTACGCCTACATCATCCGCCATAATGAATGCGCATACAACAGTTAGCGGAAGCTAGAGATTACGGTTTATAAAGTTTTAAATATAGATATTTTTCTTACACAAACGCATCGATTTGTTTCAGGAGGCCTTTATTCACCCCCCAGAGCCGTGTGAGGCACTTTTTATGACGGATGGATGCACTTTATTGGACTTCTTTTAGACTACTGAAAAATAACATCCATTCACTTGCATTATAAAGCTTGGAAGAGCCAGGACGTTTTTTAATATAACTCCGAATGGATTTGTCTGAAAGAAGAAAGTCATACACACCTAGGATGGCTTGAGGGTGAGTGAATCATGGGCTAATTTTCATTTTTAGGTGAACTATCCCTTTAAGTCACTTAAAATTAACTTCTTGTTTATTGAACTGTTCATCAAATCAATATCACATTTGCAATCGTGCTGATATTTGGAGAAAAAACGTCACTCTTCGTGTGATATTAACTATATCAGATGATATAAATATAAAAGACATAAAAGTTATACATGGGCATTTTTGCCCCCTTATCTTGAATTTTGGGGGAAATGTAAATGTATTTTAATAGACTAAAGCCCCGTTCACACCAAGAACGATAACTATAAAGATAACAATATTAGCATCCACACCAGCGAACGATATCGTCTGTTTATTCCAAGCGCACATGCGTCTGCCGCTTTAAATTCTTGAGCTCGTTACAGCAGGATGGATTCTGATTGGCTGTCAGTGTTTTATCGTTCATCAGCTGGAAAAAAAAATTGTTTTGAAAGTGATCACAACAATATCGTTCCTCTGTATCGTTTTCGTTATAGTTGTGGTGTGAACTATGCTATTCTTTAATATTGAGAATGATTTTTAGAACTATATCTTTATCGTTATCTTTATAGTTATCGTGCTTGGTGTGAACGGGCCTTTTATCTCGCAGTGAAAGCATGGACTCTAAATGTGGTCTAACCTACATCACGTAGTGTATGCCTGCACTCTCTGGGTGTGTTTTTGCTTGGTTTTTGCAATATAATATTATAGTTATATTATAATGATAGTGTCAAATCGCATATAGTTTTAACAAAAATTACGATAGTATTGTATATGATATATATCGCACACCCCTACCCGAAACAGTTGAAATTAAACTTTTTCCAAGTGAAATTAGGTATGTTTGTTATAACTATAACTTCTGTCATCATTTATGTGAATGAATTTTCATTTTTAGGTGAACTATTCCTTTTAAAACACTACTGTTCAACAATGTGGGATCAGCAAAAATACTTTCTTTAATAAATTAATACTTTTTTCAACAAAAATGCATTAAATTGATCAAGTGACAGTAAAGACATTTATAATGTTACAAAAGATTACTGTTTCAAATAAAATATATATTTTAAAACTTTCTATTCGTCAAAGAACCGTTTCACGGTTTAAATAAAACTACTAAGCAGGGCTACTGTTTTCAACATTGATAATGTTTCTTAAACAGCAAATCAGCATATCAGAATGATTTCTGAAGGATCATGTGACACTGAAAAATAGAGTAATGTTGCTGTTGAAAATATATTAAAACAATTGCTCAATATTACTTTGTGGGCCTTTGTGAGCTTAGGAGATTTAAAAAAAAATATTTACCAAATCTTACTGACCTCAAACATTTTAACGGAGGAGTATATGCTAATACTGGTCGCCTATTAAGATCATTGGAACAAACTGATGCTTGTCTATCGATAATTGTGTCTATAATGAGTTCCTAACCACAAACTGCAATTATAGAAGATCTTTCCACACAAACAAAAAAAAACAGCATGTAAGGGTAGTTTGTTTAGGAGCAATCAAGTGTGGCACATACTGTACTGGGCTTCAACATTAGAAACGTTTGAGAAAAGCACTTAAATCGAAATAGTAACAAAATCCTGAGGGATGTTGTACTGTTTATTCACAGACTAGCATGTTTGACATTTAAAAAGGGATTTCTTACATTCCAGAAGAGGATGCTACAGTGCCTGCAGAACTGCAGAGTGTCTCCGTACTGTTCTTTCACAGGGTAGTATTTCTGAAGTGTGAAAAACATCAGCTTCCAGTCCACATGGCCCTTCTCTGACAGAATCAAGTGCCTGCAGAACTGAACACACACAAACAGAGAGCTCTGTGAGGAACAGAGGCCTCTCTCACACGCTTGTGTACATGACTGCCATCTTGTGGCCAAATTAAGTGACTGACCCAACTTTCAGCAATTTTGAATCTCCAAAAAGACTCACATTAAAGAATCTCAGATAAAACCTCATTCACAAGTGCTTAAAACGAACAATATTATCTGGGCAATTCTTTAATTAGGAGCACCTTTGACTACTTAAAATCTTGAAAAGAATGAAATATTGATATAGTATGTGTGAATTTGTGTGTGATGGTAATGACGTTTATGACTGACTTAAATTCTTATTCCTCACCTGTTTCTCGGCGAAATGAAACTGGCACAGTTTCTTCCACAGTTGCTGGTCCTCACTGAGCATGTGCAGTGTTGGTGTGGTTTGTCCCAGACTGATGATGTCACAGGCATCACTAAACTTGAACAGGATGTTGTTTTGCATGTGCAAAGGAAGGTCGCTCAGTGTCATGCCATTTGAAACTTGCTGCAACAAGACATATTTAGCATTATATAAATATAGAGAGAAGATTGTTGGCTACTACAATCACAAGAAATACAAGACTCAACAGCTGTCTTTGGTCCTAAAAGTTAATCAGACAGCAGAGCTGATTCATTTGTTAGATAAGCACAGCATCTCGAGAACAGCTTAAAGACTTTTAGTTCTTACTGTCACATACGGAAGCCTATGGAGACCACTGATTATTCTTTTTCTGCATTTTTATGATATTTAGTAATATGGCTTTAATATTAAAATGCATATTTTTAAATATATTTATTTGTATTCATTATTTATTATTATTTGTATTTATTTATTATTTAGTAATGCTTAAGTATTAATTAGATTATTGATTTATTCATTTAAGGTTATTATTTACTATTTTTTATTAATTATATATTATGTAATAACATTTCATTATTTATATAATAAATGTATACTGTAATAGGGCTGGGTTTATTGAGTTTGTACAATGTATCAATATATTCTTTATAAGCAATATTGTATGAGGCAATACAGATTATATAGATATACAGTAGTTTGATACGAGTGCATCTGAAGCTGCTGCACGGGAAAGCACATAATCCAATTTGTCCTAAACATCAGACATGCTTTATATTAAGAACTTTTTAAAAAACTTGTAAGATATAGTTAACACGTATAGTTTAAAGTGGTTGTAAAGTGATTTTAACCCCTTTTTTGCTCATGATAGCCCATAGTCTACATGGTTACGTTCACTATATTTGTTTTCATGGCCTTTAATATAAAAATCGTTTCATTGGACAACATTGGGAAGTAAGTAAGTAAATAAATAAATACAAATTAAATAATTTTTTTTTTTTTTTAATCCAAATACAAAAATGTATAAAATACCGAAATATATGCCGTATATCGCAATTCAGCCAAAAAATACTGAGATATGATTGTTTTTGCCATATCGCCCAGCCCTCCTATACTGTAACAAATTTAACATAAAAATTAAAAATGCTACGATATACAATAATAATATAATCATATTATTTAATAATCATCCCACTACTCACAACTAGATGTGGGCTGACTGACCTGTGCATTTATACAAATAATTTTTTTTTTTTTTTTTTGGTGCTTTAAAGGGGGTTAGACAACTCTTTCAATAAACCCACTGACCAACTGATTTTTGCTTATGCTTAACCCATAAGACTGTGAAAAAGACTACCTTTGGAATTTGCAAATTGTTGAGCTGCTGTTGCCAGTTTAAGATGGTTTCTAAACGGCAGACCCAAATGTTGATGTTGCCAATCAGCACACACTTCCCAACTTCTCGGATGAGGATGCAGAGAGTGGAGCTTAGATCATTCAGCAACGCCTTGATCAGACGTGGGTTATGATGGTCATCCAGAACTGTACGATTAAAAAAAAAAAAAATATATGCATATATATATTTGTATATGCACATATATTGGGACAATATGTCTTCCGCATTTTCTATGTAACTGGATAAAGTCAGAGAAAAAGAAGTCAGCTCACCTTTTCTCACAATCTTCTCCAGGACATTGAAATAGTTTTTCTGAGCAGCTCCACTCAAAGACGTCAGCTGGGACTTGGCAATCAACTGCAGAAGCTAAGAGAAGTAAACAGAGTGGATAAAGTGAGCGAGGATACAGAAGCCGAGCAAGTAAATCAAATGGAGAGAGGTATTCTAGCAATTGTTCAGCAGAGAACAGAACATCTTACTTTGATCACATAGTTGAATCGCCGCACATCCTGAATGGCGCTGGAAAAATCCAGACGATTGAAGGCCTCGCCAAGCGTACAGTACCCATGCCTCTGCAACAACAAACACACGGTTCGCATTTGACAAAGGTTAGAAAAGACTACCGATGGGAGAACTGTGAAATATAAACAATGACATCAAATATTCTATGACTCATGTTGTTTGTTTGCTACTCTTTGAGTCATGTACATGTCGACGCTATGACATAATTTGTCTCACCTCTCGCGTACTCTCCTTCTGAACGTAGATCCACCTCTCCTGGAAAAAAACTGAGAAAAAGAATAAGATATATTTCATCTATATACTATATTATATACATTATATAAATTCTGTCACTATTTACTCACCCACATGATGTTCCAAACTTGTATGGCATTCTCTCTTCTGTGGAACATAAAAGAAGATATTTTGAAAAATGGTGGTAACCAAACCATTTCCGTTCCCACTGACTTCCATTTTATGGGCAAAAATTATAATAGAAAACAATGGGAACTGAACCTGTTTGGTTACCAAATTTCCTTCAAAATATGTTCTTTTGTGTTCCACAGAAGAAAGAAATGCATAGAGGTTTGGAACAACTTGAGGATGAGTAAAATAATTTCCAACTGCTTAGGTTTATATGTGCATTTATATGTGATTGGCTAAGATGTTAAAAAAGACAGTAAATTAGTAATCATTACACAGTTCTCTAGAAAACTTGATTCTAATTGGTCAATTGTAGCATTCTATGGTCATATATTTTTGTACAATGACTGCTAAACTGTATAATGGCCTATTGTCCAAAGAAACTCTAGTTTACGTTTCTATATGAGATTATTGTTGTGATAATTAAGTGTGATGTAAGCAAGCATAATGTAAAAATACTTAATAATGAGTAATTATTGCACACCTCTGGGAAAAAAACAATTGTGTAATGACCACTACACTGTATAATGGCCCAAAAAAAAAATAAAAATAAAAATAAATAAATCTCACTATTAAAATTGAGATCATTGCTGTGCTGCTTTGAAACAATCTGTTTTTTTTATAACGCACTCCATAATTAAATCTGACTACACTTGTCATTTGGCATGATGTAAAAAAAAAAAAAACATATTAAATGATTAATAATTTCACAGTTCTAATGAAAAAATTATTCGGAATGGCCAACTGTAGCATTCTGTGGTCTTGTATTTTTATAAAATGACCGCTAAACAACATAACTGCCCGTTGTCCCAAAAAACTCTAATTTACCGTGAAATTTGAGATCATTGTTGTGATAATAAAGTGTGATGTAATAAAATATTGTAGATTTTTTACACTGTGACTTAGTGTTGTTGTTGAAGAAGTCCTTTTTTCTCTTCTTGGCAGCTACTTCACAGACATCTCCCACGTAGATGTTCTCCTTGTCATTGTCCAATCTGGAGAGTTAATAAGTTAAAGTTAACTATGACTATACCAAAATACGCTTTTTAGACATTACATTTCCATTTAAGAATCCTATTCAGAGCGACCTACAAAAAGTACATGATCATGTGATAAACAGATTGCAAGCATACAATTTAGACTTATCTTCTAGGAGCACTAACTTGTACACATAACTTGACACATAATGCAATAAAACATCAAACCAATGCAAGGTATTTTTAATTATTAATCCAAGTATTGCCAAATGAGTTCTGAAGATCTGAAGATGTTTTAGTTTACACAGGTGAGTCTGCGGTCTATTGTCTAGTGAAATTCAACACCGAAATCACATGTGATGCAGGAGTACACTAAAACTATCCAAACACCTACTTGCGTCCTCACACAGCCAGATGGTTTCAAATGTTCACGTTTCCTCGTAGTCTGTCTGATCGACCTCAGATCTGTTGTTTCCATGACAGCATGGTCAGACTAAGGTGTTTTTAGCTCAGTCAGTGTATCGTTGTCTGAATATATAAAAAAAACAGTTCATGGCTGTCTATTCTATGCTATTCCAGGCAATGACCACAGACGGTGAAAATAACAAACAGCAGTTCTAAACACGGATACCTGACTTCCCACATGCCGCATACACACTTCCATTTTAGTCTGTTCCTCAATGCTTTTCTGAGGTGGTGTAGCTTTGTGGTTAAAGATCGGAGGTGGTAACTGAAAGGTTGTAGGTTAGGTTATCACCCTAGAACTATCACTACATTACGCTGACATAATTCAAAGCATTTCTTACTCTTCCAAGGTAAGTTCATTGATATTGTCTCCCAGTTTGTGGTTCAAATATTCAAAGCGTTTCCAGCCGTCCTCAGTTTTGATCCAGCTCCAGCCTGGTGATCTCCAATCTTGGCCCAAGAACGGCATGTTCTTCCACCTGCTCCAGAGATCTGAATACAAGAGACTCTTATCTCAAACCATTATAACACAGCAAAGGCTTGTCACATATGTGACCCTGGACCACAAAACCAGTCATAAGGGTCAATTTTTTTTAAATTGAGATTTATACACCATCTCAAAGCTGAATAAATAAGCTTTCCATTGATGTATGGTTTGTAAGGATCGGACAATATTTGGCCGAGATACAACTATTTGAAAATCTGGAATCTGAGGGTGCAAAAAATTCCAAATATAGAGAAAACCACCTTTAAAGTTGTCCAACTGAAGATCTTAGCTATGCATATTACTAATCAAAAATTAAGTTTTGATATATTTACAGTAGGAAATTTACAAAATATTTTTATGGAACATGATCTTTACTTAATGTCCTAATGATTTTTGGCATAAAAGAAAAATCAATAATTTTGACCCATACAATGTATTTTTGGCTATTGCTACAGATATACCCCAGCGACTTAAGACTAGTTTTGTGCTCCACATATCACATGATCAAACAATATCATCATGATCTGATCAGACAACACATAATAAGTCATTCAAGGCTTTAAACGCCTTATTTCACAATCTTTATGTAAAACATTATCTTTGTAAAAACAAAAATTACGCATTTTGATGTTAATTTGTAAATTGAAGATAAGCTCTTGCTTCTTGAACAACTACTGCCAATAAATTTGCTCAAATTCAAAGCCTGCCAAGAGCCTTATCTTTTTAAACATCGACAAAACACTAAAGACAGCTCAAATCTCTACCTCTATTGTTGTTTTACTTGCAAAGTCGTGTATTTGTATTGATAACGGACGTATATTTAACTTTACTTACAGCGAGTCCTTTGTTATGGTGATAATTTTCTGCTTTTCTTTGAATATTGACGGAAGTAAACAGTCAGAAAAGCGGACTGTAAGCAACGCCTCCCGCCGTTTGTGATTGGCCGTCGGGTTTGTATTTATTTTGTTGCTACCCAAAATTCCTCAGCTGATTGGCTCTCGGTCCTGTCGATCACTCACCGCATTTATCCCGAGCTCTCCGTCTCTGCAGCTTCTTACACGTGACACGGACGCTGCACATGTTGTCATGTTTTGATTTCGTAATGGGGGAAGGGAAATGGAGAGAATGAACGATGGAATAAACTAACCAAGCATATTGGATCATGCTGCATCACAAAGTAAACATTTCACTGCTTGGTTTTGGATATAAGGAATAAATAGGCTTATATGCAATCCCCTCAGCCAGCTGTGAGTACAGAGCCTTGTGAGATAAAAACCAAATTATTAAAACAAACAAATAAAGACAATGAACAGCAGCTAGAAGATTCTTAATTTTAATGGAAGTGAATGGTTACTGTCAACTGTTTGGTTACCAACATTCTTCAAAAATCATCTTTTGTGTTCAACAGAAGAAAGAAACTCATAAGTTTGGAACAAGTGGAGAGTAAGTAAATGATACATTTTAATTTTTGCGATTTTTAATTTTAATTTTAATTAACTATCCAACAAATTAGCCCATGATTTACTCATCCTCAAGCCATAGGTGTATATGACTTTCTTCTTTCAGATGAATCCAACTGGAGTTATATTAAAAATTTATTAAAAATCTGGATATGTTTATTACAAAAACACATTGATTCACTACAGGAGGCCTTTATTCACCCCCGGAGCCGTGTTAGGCACTTTTTATTATGGATGGATGCACTTTATTGGACTTCTTTTGGGCTGTTGAACAGAAACAACTGCCCACTGCCATTATAACGCTTGGAAGAGCCAGTATAATTTTTAATATAACTGCGATTGGATTCATCTGAAAGAAGAAAGTCATACATAGAATGGCTTGAGGGTGAGTAAATCATGGGCTAATTTTCATTTTTGGGTGAACTATCCTTTTAAAGCCATTACTGATATGTAGGCCTTGTGACAATTTCCAGTATGTGACATCTGACTCATATTTGTGTCACGTAAAACCCCACCTAGATGAAAGTCTAAAATGAGCTGCAGGGTATTACAAGTCTTGCCATTAGTAAAGAACAACCAGTGAGACACAAAAACCATGCTAAAAGTTACATGCATGCTGTGAACATAAATACAAGCATTTGTGTACATAGCAGGTAACTTATATGTGTGTTTATTGCCAATAATGTGCCAGTAAGGCTTCTTGACTCCTGAATCATTTTGTACTGTAAAGAATGGACATCAGCATCAAATTGTTTCTTACTTCATAGTTATCATAAACAATGGCGGTTCGACATTGAATTACACCCTGGCCGAGACCCCCTTCTCCCTCTTCTTCTTTTCTTTTTTTTCTAAATTGGGCACCTGATGGCTTTGACCTTTTCCTGTCCATCTCTGTTTATTTGGCACTCGACAATCATGCCCCCAACACTGTCACTCACGACCAGAAGTCAAGACTAAACCAATTCACCTTGGTGACCACATAATCGTTTTGTATTACCTATTTTTATTAGCCATTTCACACAATTCAGAAAAACAAAAATGTGCAGGAACTATAGGCCTGTATTTATAATATTATGAATGAAATGTGCGTTATTTGGAAGAAAGTCGAGGTGTGACTGACTTTAGCCCACTAATTCCATTAGAGTATTGCTCTATACAGTGGATCCCCACTGTTCGTGCCGCCCCCCATGTATCATGAAAAAATGCCGCATATTCACTTATTGTGTCCATATTCAGCTGCCCGGTTCGCGACCGTGCCAAAAACCGCTACTGATCATAAAAGAGACAAATGCTAACAACTCATATTAAGACAGTAAAAATGAGAATGATTCTGACACGCGGCCACAGCTGGAGGCCAAAAAAGCTTGCGTTTCCAAAAAATTATTTAAAGTAGTGTAAAGGCCACGGACACTCCCTCTGCAAGATCTAACCTGCCACAGTCTGCATTTGAGAGGCCAGAGGGGTAAGTTTTTGTGTGCATGTGAAAACACTGCATACAATGGGTAAAAAAAAAATACATGGCAGTTGCCAAATCTTCAGTCATGTGCAAATTGATGAAAATAAGCACTGAGTTCAGTTAAGTAACAGCTGTAAAACCTGAGGTTTTTTTTATCATTATAAATATGCATTTATGGTACTTGGGCCATTGTCTGCTTCTTGAACTATCTTGAAATACAAGAGCTATAATCCAACAGATTTACAAATTATACTAAAGTAAACCGCATTCACTCTTAGATAACAGTAACAGTGCTAGAAAGGTAAGAAATTTTTTTTTGACTGATACATATGATCACATTTACATAGCATTTTTGCATTGCGTGTCAGATTGTTTGACTCAACAATGCACGCAATTTATCAAGTTACTTAAAATACCATTTCATATTTGCAAGGCACGTTGAGTCAGAGGAGATATGGCTAGACAGTCAGCAGTCAGTCAGAATAAACAGACAACTTTGCACTTATGTGACAGTGGCACAAATTAAATACACCCACACTGGGTGTGAATGTACTTGCTTTTTGTTCACCGCTTCTGCTGTTGTGCAACAATGGACAGAAGTGCTTGTTTGAAGCCATATCTTTCCATATCTCAGAACCAGGTGCTACCTTCTGCATTCCATAGCCTCGAATGTCATTTGTCTCTGTAAACTACACTGTATCCATAGATTCATGTGCAAAGGCAGTTTTCACATAACACAACAAAAATTAAACGCAAGGTAAATGCTATTCAAAAAAATCTGACTTTTAATATATTGCAAAATCAAGTAACATGATATCTAGGTAGATATAGTGGAATACTTAACCAGGATCAAGTACTGGCATGTAGAAATTGCTTAACCAAAATGGCTAAACAATACTGAGGTCCTAAAACCAGCAAGAGAATTAGCCATTTTTGAGCCATGGGTTCTCTTTGGCATTTCATATGTTTTTTTAGAATGGCACTTCTGCATTTATGAGTAAAATATGGTCTGTACAGTAGTTAGCATTCCTTTAATAAATGTTCATGTCAACATAAATTACACACAGTACGTTGCTAACAAGCTGCTAAGTAAAAACTAAAAATACCACAGGGACGTGTTTGTGCTTGACTAAACTGTTGTAGTCCTTAAATAGCAATTTGTTACAGTGGCTTTCAGGTGTGATGTATGTAATTTGTGTTGTAGAACAAAATATCAACCACAGACCTACTCACAAATCTTAGACCACAACAAATTGGTGAACAGTTAGTTGAATATGAAGGAAATGAACATATCAGATGTTGACTTTGTCAATAGATACATAGTAGCCTACTGAACGTTTTCAGTGCATATCTGTCAAGAAGCCGGGTCATTTTATGCGTGATACTTGCAAAAACGGCACTTTTAACATGACCCAAGTTAATCCAGATCTCGAAGCGTCTTTCCCGACTCCGCGGCATTTCTGCAACTGTAGAGCCACTTGATGATCCGAGCGTTGCGCTCGACAACTGATGACCCTTGACGCACGGTCTCCTGCAATTCCTCCTCGTGCAGGCCGTCGCTGCTCCTGGAGAATCCGTCGTCTGACGTCGAGACGCTGATGCTCAGGATTTTGGAGCTGAGGTTGTCCGAGCGCGCGGAGAACTTCTCTCTGCCCAGGGACTCGATGACGTCACCCTCGAGGCCGCAGTATTTGAAGAACGCGTCGAAGTCCGCGAAGTTTTTCGAGTAGCGCGAACTGATGTCAGAGCTGGAGCGCGCCACCCCCCTCCGGCTCTTGCGCTCCTGCTCCTGGGTTTCTGCGACTATCCTGTGAGGAGGTCCTCTCGGCAAATCGTTTGTCTCACCCGAGTGGCCGTTTGAGATGGGTAAATTTACCCGAGGGGCCTCTTTCCCGCAGTCCCTGCGTGTGGCGCATTCACCACCGCGCGCCTCAGAAAACGCGTTTGTCTTGTCTTTAATAGCGAATAACGACTTTTTAATTAATCTCCTACTCCCGCCAGGCGATCCTCTCAAGAGTTCACACTTCTGTCTGTATAATAAAATCGAGTCTCGTTTCTTCGAGCTGCTCCGTCTCACCACATTACTATCTTCTTCAGGCGACTGTATAGCCTCAACATCAGCACGAGCGGCGTTATTAACGGAACCGTGCCCGTTTGAAGACCCTCGGCTGCTCACGGAGGCAGACCCGATGCTGATAACCGGAGTGGAACCGACCACTTGTTGGCTTTTTACATATTGAGGTTTAGTGGCTGCCAGCCTCTCCACCGCACTGACGCGTCCTTTATTCGCCTCGCTTTCTCGCTCCATCTGTCTCCTCAAAAATTCGGGCCCCTTCACAAGAATGCGCGACGCGTCCACGTCGACCAAGCCTTGCGTTTTCTTCAACATGATGCAGTCTGGATTAGTATTTTGTGTTAAATCCACAACAGCTGTGTTGCGAAATGTGTTGAGGGGTCTGAAAGTTAGTACATAGTAGATGAGAACGCACTGACGCACACCTTTACCTGTTCATATTACTCATCTACTCCACCCACTAACAGGTCAAGGAAACGCGAGCTCTGGCACGAGGCAAAGGTAAGGAAACGTTGATTGTGACTTAACGTTTTCAGAACAGGGCTTGCAAATACTTTTAAATCTCTAAAGCATTTTTTATAATATTTAATTTTATAAGAACCCTCATGTCATTTTCCATTAATTTTGACCCAGAGAGGATTTTATTTTCCCTGATAATGTTAACTTACTAACTTTACTCACACAAGGTATAACAACGTTCCAGGAAAATTTGGATACTTTTAGTACTTTTTTAGGATTTCTTTCCCACCTTGTTGTAATGTTCCTGGTCAAAAATGACATGCCTAAAAAAATTGCTTGTAAATCTCTCTAAAAAAAAATGTTATATTATCATTTGTATTATCTCTTTTGTCAACTTGCTTTCTTTCAGTTAGCACAGGTTTTGTTTTTCTTTTTGAAACTGATTTTTTTGTCCATTTTTTTTTTTTACTAAAAAATCTGAGGTGGGTCAGCTCAGATCTTTGAGTACAATCAATCAGTTTCAAAAAAGAAAAACAAAACCTGTGCTAATTGAAATAAAAGAAGCTGACAAAAAGATCCAAGATTTGGTGATAATATAGCATAATGAGAGATTTACAAGCAATTTATGATCAGGAACACCAAATTAGGAGTACCAGCAAATCACAAGGGTTAAACCGTAAATAAATTTAAGGGAGGCTGGGGGTATTGTCAAACCTTTATAATCCAGGTAATATTTCTCAAGGTGTGAAATACAGTTCATTGATATTTTGTGATAACCGATATCTTTTAAAAAGAATTTCATTCTTGACCTGATTCTTGTTTTTTTTTTCTCAACATCTGTTTATGCATTGTGTGGCCTGATTCAGTAATATTTCTCCCTTTGTGCAGGGTTGTAATGTCAAACAAAGTATAAAAAAAGGCAAACATCTTTTGACATCTGACCTGCTAAATGTTTGTTTGTTGTATCCTTGTGCATATGGGACTATCAAAAGTGGTCATTTCATAAGTGTTATCATGTGTCTGTACCTAATAAAAAGAAGCAAAACATATGCACTACACATACAACTTAATTGGGTTACACTCCTACTCTAATTAAAACCATTCTACAGATTTAGATTAATGTCAGAGAAACATCTAGATGAATGCAGGATCTCCATGAAACCAGGAGATGGCAGCAGACATGAGGAGGTGATGTACTGTTTGTGTATGAGAGCAAGAGAGTGTATGGTGAGCAGTTACTTAATAACATTTAATAAGTTATACCTAATTTCGGATCAGTAAAATATATTAGAATTCCTCTGGGTTTTTTTCAGCCATATTCTTATCATTTTTATTTGGTGATCAATAAAATGACCAAAACAACTCTGGCCAGTAAGCATTCACTGAGAACACCCTAGCAACTACATAGCCACACATCAAAAACCACTGTAACAACCCCATATCAACACCCTGGCAAGACTTTTTCCAGACTGGATTCCTGTGGAGTGTTTGTGCATTGCGCAATGTGCAAAATGCACTAAATTGCAGACTTCATAAAGCAACTGTCCATTTAGCGTAACCCAGAATTAATTTCTTCACTCAACCCAGAGTCAGAACCAGGAATTTGTGCAGATGTAATTTATGTGTTTTAAAGTGCCTGCTGTGCAGTTAGCTGGAAATTATCCAAGGCAATAACAGTACACTAAAACCAATATATGGCTTCTCTGACCTCAGAGCATCCAGAATTGTATGTTGATCCAGACGAGCTATAGGGTGAGATTCATTATCATGTCAGTCTGGTCTGAAACATGCAAACATCTTTAAACCTTTAGCATTCTGCATCACTTATACATCGCTAAATAACTATAATTGTTTATAACTTTTCTCCAAAATTCAGAGCCCTCTTCATCGCATGTGAATTATAACATGTGAAACCACAGTATGACAAATTACAACCAAAACCATGACCTTCCATTACCTTGTTTACACATCTCACAAAGCAAATGGTTATGATATGTCCATTCCAAACCTTAGAATGATCACTCAAGGTCTTTCTGAACAAATATATGAGTGATTCCAGACATGATCTCTGATAGGAAACAGCAATCCGATTATTGCATGACCTTCAAGGTTAATCATTTAGGTCTGGAGTGAGGTATGATTATGTCAGCCTCAACGCACAACCTCTACTAGATTGGCAAGGGTATTTAGGTCTTGAATAATGCATCACTGATGTCCACAGGACCAAATGATCATCTTTTTTTAAAGACCAGAGTTTACTGAAGATTTAAAGGAATAGTTCATCTAAAAGGAAAATTATCTGATAATGCATTCACCGTCAGGCGTTCCAAGATGTAGATTAGTTTGTTTCTTTATCTGAACAGATTTGGAGAAATTGATCATTACATTACTTGCTCACCATTGGATCCTCTGCAGTGAATGGGTGCCGTCAGAATGAGAGTCCAAACAGCTGATAAAAACATCACAGTAATCCACAAGTAATCCACACCTCTTCAGTCCATCAATAAATGTCTTGTGAAGTGATAATATGTGTTTGTAAGAAACAAATCCATCATTAAGGCATTTTAACATTAAAGTGTCACTTCTGAGTACATAATCTATAATAAAATTTCCTCCAGTGAAAAAGTCCATTCCCTGTTGTCTTCTCACATCAAAATTCACCGACATATTTGTTTAGAACTGTTTTGGACTGTTTTCGCTTGTAAACGGTGCTTGATCTGTGAATATTTCTCTCCTGATTCAGACGAGATGACATTTTCACTGGAGAAAGAAATATTGTATATAGAGTACTCATATTTTAGCTGGAAGCAACAGTTTGAAGATAAAGCTGTTTTAATGTTGGATTTGTTTATTAAAAACACCCCACTAATGGATAATTTATGTTTTCATCAGCTGTTTGGACTCTCATTCTGACGGCACCCATTCACTGCAGAGGATCCATTGGTGAACAAGTGATGTAATGATACATTTCTCCAAATCTGTTAGGATGAAAAAACAAACTCATCTACATCTTGAATGGCCTGAGGGTGAGTCAATTCTCAGATGAGTTTTCGGATGAACTATTCCTTTAAGAAAAGTTCAAATTCGGAAACAAGTTTAACATTCACTCAAATCTGAATGGTATTTTCTGCAAACAGCATATTGTGTCCGTATGCAAGGCTAAGGATGTTAATGTGAAGACATAATTAATGAAAGTTCCAAGATTTGCTCGTTGCCAAAGAAGATTTGTGTGCCGAGCAGCTGCAAACCAGCTGAATTTCAGTTTGTGAATACAGCATGTATGAGCTGCACAGATCAAGTCGTATAGATCAATATCTGTTGTGTTGCATAATCCAGTCAGTCAAAACCAATAGAATGACTATGTCAATGAATATCGGATTTGTTGTTGTACAGAGAATCTATTCTGGATCTCTCAGTAAGTTGGATTCATACATCACCTCCCTTAAAGTTTGGCAATGCTTTAGTCACTGACCCTGGAATATGGTTTTCATTATATCTCTAACTGGTCATTCTCTTTGACAGGTTATGCATCAACGCCAAAACAGGAAAGCTGACAAACCTATTAGTATCTCTAGAGTGGAATTATTTACCTACAAATAATGTCATTTATCTATAGCAGGGGTCACCAAACTCGGTCCTGGAGGGCCGGTGTCCTGCAGAGTTCCAACTCTAATCAAACACACCTGAACCAGCTAATAAAGGTCTAACTAGGCATACTTGAAACCTCCAGGCAGGTGTGTTGAGGCAAGTTAGAGCTAAACTCTGCAGGACACCGGCCCTTCAGGACCGAGTTTGGTGACCGCTGCTCTATAGTCTTCAATGTCACATGATCCTTCAGAAATCATTCTAATGTTCAAGCCACTGCCCCTTTAATTGTCAGTGCTAAAGTGCCTTTTCTGTCCTGTCGAGGGGACCCTACACTCTTAAAAATAAAAGTGCTTCACGATGCCATAGAAGAAACTTTTTGTCTAAATGGTTCCATAAAGAACCTTTAAAGCCTTTAAAAACCTTTAAAACCTTTGAAGAACCTTTCTGTTTCACAAAAGGTTGTTTGTGGCGAAAGAAGGTTCTTCGGATTATAAAAAGGTAAGAAAGAGGTGGTTCTTTAAAGAACCTTTGACTGAATGGTTCTTTGTGGAACCAAAAATGGTTCTTCTATGGCATCGCTTGAAGCACCTTTATTTTTAAGAGTGTAGAACACGATTTCTACAGGCCGGGCAGCTGACTGAATAATACTGCAATCTAAACTTGTTCTAAATATGGTCTGGAAAAAAGGACTTTCCCACAACCTGACCACCTAGATCTGTATATGATATTGTGCTCTTTAAGGGGATAGTGATACCAATAATAGAATCGGGACAGATTAGGCTTATGAAAGCCTGAAAAAACATCAGAGAATAAAAAGAGTTTCTTAGTCATTACTGTGTAGCTTACTGGCAAAACATAATATGAAACCTTTACTCGAAGATGGGCTCTGGATCCTCTATGTGATACACTTTATGTGCCACATTAGATGCAGTGTATGTTCTGCCTTTACAGTGTAAATACAACAAATGGGCCTATGTGATTTTTTTTCGTATGTTGTTGGAACAGATGCCTCTTGTCACAGGGACAGTATTGCCAGTTGTGTAGGAATATGTCTTATAATGTGTGAGAGAGAGGATGAAAGTGAAAGTGTGAGTCAGGCTTTTGCTTTATTTATGTTATGAAATACTGTCAGCTACGGAAGTCCTAAGAGGCCATGGATTAGTAATATTTTTCTGTCTCGTTTTCTCGTGATCGCGACTTAATTATCTCGTAATCTCGACATGACATAAATTGTTTTCTTGTGATCGCAACTTGATTATCTTGTGATCTCGACATAAGATATTTTCTCTGATCGCGACTTAATTATCTCGTGATCTCGACATAAGTTGTTTTCTTGTGATTGCGACTTAAAGGGATAGTTCACCCAAAAATGAAAATTTGATGTTTATCTGCTTACCCCCAGGGCATCCAAGATGTAGGTGCACTTTGTTTCTTCAGTAGAACACAAATGATGATCATCCGGTGCGTGAGGTGTGTACGCGCTCTGGCGTAGTTATACGACTGATAGACTGCAACGGAGTTAAAAATCATCATTTGTGTTCTACTGAAGAAACAAAGTCACCTACATCTTGGATGCCCTGGGGGTAAGCAGATAAACATAAAATTTTCATTTTTGGGTGAACTATCCCTTTAATTATCTTACGATCTCGACATAAGTTATTTTCTCTGATCGCGACTTAATTATCTAATGATTTCAACATAAGTTGTTTTCTCGTGATCTCGACATATCAAAAGTTGTTTTCTCGTGATCACGACTTAATTATCTCGTGATCTCGACATAAGTTGTTTTCTCGTGATTGCGACTTAATTATCTCGTGATCTCGACATAAGTTGTTTTCTCGTGATCTCGACATATCAAAAGTTATTCTCTCGTCATAACGACTTAATATTTTCTCATGATCTCGACATAACAAAAGTTAATTGTTTTCTCATTATCACTACTTAATTTTCTGGTGATCTCGACGCAAGTTGTTTTCTTGTGATCGCGACTTAATTATCTTGTGATCTCGACATAAGTTATTTTTTCTGATCGCGACTTAATTATCTCTTGATTTCGACATAATTTCTCGTGATCGCGACTTAATTATTTTGTGATCTCGACATATCAAAAGTTGTTCTCATTATCACGACTTGATTTTTTTCTTGATCTCGACATAAAAAAAGTTAATTGTTTTCTCATTATTACAACTTTATCTCGTGATCTCGACATAAGTTGTTTTCTCGTGATCTCGACATATGAAAAGTTGTTCTCTCGTCATCACGACTTAATATTTTCTCTTGATCACGACTTAATTTTTTTCGTGATCTCGACATAACAAAAGTTAATTGTAATTACACAACTGCGCCAACAGGTGAGCTGAATATAACAGATGGGGTGTTGCATACTGTATATCCACTTTACTGTACGCGTTTGGGACAGAATTAGGACCTTATTTGTGATCGCAATTTGCAGTAGCCCCTCACTGCAGAACACAAGATCCAGGGGGCGTGGTTGGATCCGGGTGGAGATTGGTAGGTTTAGGGGTGGAGATGGATGGGTTTAGAGATCAGGGGGTGGAGATGGGTAGGTTTAGGTATATGTAAGATGGGAGGAGTTGGATCTGGACCACGCCCCCTGGATCTTGTGTTCTGCAGTGAGGACCATCTCGCAATTTGTGCAGTATTGTTCACAGTGTTGGGGGTAACGCATTACAAGTAACGCGAGTTACGTAATCAGATTACTTTTTTCAAGTAACTAGTAAAGTAACGCATTACTTTTTAATTTACAAGAGAATATCTGAGTTACTTTTTTTTTCCAATTTATTGATTGACAGCTCTCCTGTCCCCATGTTGAGAGAAATCAGAAGATGTTACTGTAGTTCTAAAATAAATATGAATATGCATTAATTCATCTCACTCACAAAAAAAAATTATGTATTTAATCCTATTCTATTAATCAATGTCTTTGCTTCTGAGCTTCGATGATCCAGTTCAACCGTACTAATAAGCAAAAATGACTCTAGACAAACATTTGTGTGTCTTTTTTTATTGCTGAAGTGTGTTGAAATTTCTTCTTCTGCATTCTACTGTACGGACGTAAATTTACTTTCCCTTCAGCCTGAGGCTTACTCGTTTCACTTTTGGTGTGAAAAGGCTTTTATATTTGCCAAAAATATGCTTTTTTATTTTAAAAACAAACAAGCAAGCCCTGTCCAGATTTAAAAATTAACGCAAAAGTAACATAACACATTACTTTCCATAAAAAGTAACTAAGTAACGTAATTAGTTACTTTTTTATGGAGTAATGCAATATTGCAACGCATTACGTTTAAAAGTAACTTTCCCCATCACTGATTGTTCATTACTGACATTTAATTAACTCAAAAATGTTAAATGCTTGATTCAATATGATTATATTGTGAATCTGTTTATATTGTGAATCCAGATCACGAGAAAACAAGAAAGAAAAATAATCATAATCCATGGCATTTTAGGACTTCTGTAGGCTACCAATCTGGCTAATCTTGATGAATTTGGAACAGGCGGTAACTTGGACAACCCTCAGCGGTGGTGCGGGGACCTTTAATAGTGACCAATATGGCGACTCCCAGTGGAAGGTCGGTGTTGTTCGTGTGCTTGGGTAAGAAAGTTGATAAAATATTGCCAGACCTTCTTTGATTTGATGTGTGTTAAGGCAACATTACGGCTGGAGAAAACGGTCAAATTATCATCACTGTTTCAGTCAATGATCACTGTTTCACCGGCCTCATTCAGTGAGATAAAAATCTGTCATCGTGAGCTCACATACTGGCAGATTGCAAACACGCGTATCTCATCCAGTCATACATCAATGAACACATCGCGTTAATATTGGCGTGAGAGCCTAGTAGCATAACCTATGTATATGTTTTTCATCATTGATCACCCATATGTTAATTCTCTAAGCACTAGTTTGGCCTTTTTCTACTTGCCTCAGTTGAGTCATGCTGCTGAACACAAACTAACCCCGTTTATTGAGATTTCTTATTTTCATAATGCCATTCGGATACGTTTTGATATTCCCGCTGCAGTTTGCATAAGATGTTATGCTTTATAGACTTTGGATTTGTTTTTGTTTTGTTGTTTTCAACATATAATAAAACAACAAAACCATATTCGTATGCTTGGGTAAAATGTATAAGTAAACACTACTTTTCAAAAGTTTGGAGTCAGTAAGTTTTTTGTGTGTGAAGAAAACAGTACTTTCATTCAGTAAGGATGTGTTAAATTATCAAAATTGACAGTAAAGATGTTTACAGTGAAAAAAAAACGTCAATTTCTATGTTCTTTTCAATTTTCTATTCAGCGAGGAATCATGGGGGAAAATGTATCACAGTTTCTAAAAAAAAAAAAGTAATGTAAGCAGCACAACTGTTTTCAACATTGATAATAAGAAATCTTACTTGAGCATACCAATGGTGGTGTATATATATATACATTTACAAAATGTATAAAGCAAACAAGGAAAAATAAGTCTATAGTAAGATCAGTCTTAAAATATACAGATTTAGTGTGCTTTGCTATGCTGTTTGTCAAGTTAACTTAACATAATGCTTGATTTTCTATATGGCAAAAAAAAGTGATATTGTGCACATGTTTGTGCATATGGCATTTACTCAGAATAATTAGATCACATGTAATCCTTGCCTACTAAAATAATAAATTTCTTCTTCCCTTTCCTCAATACCCAGGGAATATCTGCAGATCCCCGATCGCTGAGGCTGTTTTCCGGAAAATGGCCACAGACAATGGGGTGGTGGGCAAGGTAAGTCGCTGCATGTGGTGCTGCTTTTACTCAATGAGCCGAGGTATACATCAATATGTGCTCCTGGCTTACTAAGACTCACAACTAATCGCATGTGCTTTAGTGAACTGATTGTGACAATGCATCATCTTCTGGATGAAAGTTATTGGCTGGTCTTGAAGTTTGTTAATATTAAGTGATCTAGCAGGTATGTAACAAAGCGACATCTGCACTCCAGAGCTAAAGCACTTCATAAATATTTTGAGGTACTTTCAGCCTTGCACCTCATGTATCCTTTGGTTGCGAGTATCAGTATCATGATCATGCTTATTTTCCAGGTACGTTTGCTCTTGTGGAGATTTGACTTTATTTCTAAGGTTGCACAAGAGACAAACATGAAATCATAAAAAAAATTTGCTGTTCAAAAAGTTTGACAAGGAGAATAAGAGTCAAAGCCTCATGAGGCAAAATACAAAGAACCGGTGTCAGATTCATTCCAGCCTCAAAGTTTAAGGCCAGAAATATTCAAATATGAAAACTTGGCCACCACGGTCCCATTGTACATGCTTAACTTGTATTTTTGCTGCAGTAACAAACCGCTATATGGTAACATAGTTCTTCAAAAAATTCAGTTTGTGTGCGTTTATACATATTTGTGTGTATTGCTGTTATCATCATAATGCCTTATGTGTGTGTGTCTTCAGTGGAGAATAGACAGTGCCGCCACGTCCACCTATGAGATCGGAAACCCCCCGGATCACCGCGGTCAGGCCTGCATGAAGCGACACGCCGTGTCTATGAGGCACGTGGCGCGGCAGGTACGGTGGGGTCCTAATTAGCACTCAAAGCTAGAACCGTGTTCTCTGTGTGTGTTACAGTGGGTTATAGACTCTGGTGCCACCTCAGATTGGAATACTGGCAGCACTCCTGATGCCCGTGGTCTGGCCTGCCTCAGGAAACATGTCATAGAGACAGATCACAGGGCACGACAGGTACTGCAGATGTGGGATTTTGTGTGTACGTGTGTTATAGAATGAGTGCAAGAAGCTTTCAGCAAAGTAGATGACACATTTATCATAATACCACTCATATGGAAACCTCAAATGTACACAACTGAAGCCAATTTTGGCAGGAGAGCTTATGTTAGCATTATCTAATCACAATTTACAGCCAAAGGCACTTCATCTTTGTCACACACCATAGATTTTTTATCTTTTTCCGTATTTTTAAATTCTTGCTTATAAATTGATTTTGACAGGCATCCACTGCCTATCTGTTGTTGACCCCTCTTCTCCATCTCCCTCTGTGTTTTCTGCCATTTTTCATCTTTCTTGTACATTTCCTGGGGAAAATTCTCCACAGAGTTTGTTGTTTTGAATTGGCTTCCAAGTAGTGTTTGGTCGGTATTTTGATAAAAAACAGTTGCTCCGTAATGTATCATCAACATATCCTTCATAGCACATACATAAATCATAAAGACATCTTTTTTAAAGAAAACTTTCTTTCCAGGGAAACCATACTGGTGCTGCTACAGGGCAGAAAACGCAACTGTCCCACAAACAAACATAGCATTTTTTTTAAATTGTTCTTTTTGTTTGTTAAAGCCTGTTCGATAACTAACAATAACTATATTAGCGTCCACACCAATGCACAGTAACTTTGTTTATCATAAGTGCGCACTGCTGTTATGTGGTCTGTCGCTTTAATTGCTTAAGCACTTTAAAGTTAGTGGATTTTGATTGGCTATAAATGTTTTTTATCGTTCATCAGCTGGAAAGTGATTCCAATGGTATCGCTCCTCTGAATTGCGAAATGTAAACTCAGAATGTGAGATGTAAACTCAGAATTGCAAAATAAAATAAAAAAAACATCAGAATTCTTTTTTCTCAGAATTGTAAGAAAAAAGTTGCAATTACCTTTTTTTATTCTTTTTTTTCTATACATTATCGTGACTGCAGTAAATAAACATAAAACAACTTTAATGTTATCCAAATTCACTCTGGTGATGTCTGAACTTTATTTTATTTCCTAGAAAGCATTTTCGTAGATGTGAACAGCTACACACGTATGCCAAGGTCACTAAATCTGACAAGGCCGCATTAAAGTTTTTCTGAAATCCATTTCCTTTTTAATACAATATTTAATCATTTGGGAATGGAGGATACTAATTGTTAAAGTTTTGCAAGCAAAATTTTTGCTCAATCTCACTTGATAAAAGACTTCAGCTGCTCATCATTGTATCATTGTATATTATATTATATTATTGTATTGTACTATATTATATTATATAGTTTCAAAAACAGAATGGTAAAAAAAAATTATGATTATAATGATAAAGCAAGCAATAGCACTCATACAGCTTGTCTAAAAAGATTGTTTTATGAAGTAAATGAACTCGTTGCGAAAGCGAAAATACTTTGTTTGGCCTTCCAAAAGAGGACACAACTAGAAGTGTTTCTAGTAATCAGTGTTTCAACACTGTTCCTGAACAGTTCAACCCAAATATTCAGATGTCTTGTTTCTGACGGACCAAGGTGCAAAGACACTGACAAAACAAGTATACACACGTGTTCATGACAACAGGGATCAAACATAAGAGCACATTAAATATAACAAGCAATAAACATGACGCGCACAATAAATATAACAAGGCAGAAGTGTTGAGGTAGAGGTAGAAATGTGAAATTGCAGGAATGTAAGAAATGTTAGAAGTGTAAGAATAAAGTGCTTGTGCACAATTGAGGTGGCTCAGAGCAGATATTACACCAAGTACACAAAATTATGTTTTTTTTAGCAACATCATATGACCCCTTTAAAGCAAATCGCAACCTGTATGGCACATGCAATAACTTTGCAGCTTCATTGAAACTTGTCAAATGTTAAGTTGGCCGCTGCATCACCTTGCCTGAAATATACATTGTTTGACCTATTACTGTCAGACTAAGAGAAACTCCTAACTCGCGTGCTTTCCACCCACATATTCCAACCGTCAGTCAGATATCCCAGTCATGTGGGTAGGCTTTAGTTCGGCCTTTAGAGGTCAGGTTCACACGAGGCTGTATAGAGCTGAGCTCACACTAAAGACATCTTTGTCCCGTTGACCTCACAAATCAACAGCCCCCAATTATACAAGAAAGCCCATGTAGCCAGGCAGGCATTCCTTGTTTTTCCCCTTCACGTATGTGTCCAGTTTTTGCACTTTGTTGTTTTTGTAAATTGGAAACATATATTCCTATTATGACTGACTCTGCACGGTAACGTCCCAAATGAATCATGTGTTCTTGCTCAAAATATGCACACACTTACATGCAGCCACAGATATGCTTTGATCCGTTTCTTAACTCTATGTGTCTCGAGTGAGGGGAGCGAATGTTCGAACAGACAAAGACAGCATCTACTCGCTCTCTGGCCCTTTGCTCATGTTCCCTGGTGCTTGTCCAAGCCAGCGTCGTGCTCTTTTGGCGGCAAAAGACAGGAAGAATTAGAGAGGAAAATGGAGAGAGAGGGGGGTGGATGTGGGCCGAAATCACTGGCCCATGCTTAATGGGTCACCGCAGGGCAATGTGAATGAAGTGTTACAAGTGTTACTCATACGGTCTTTCTGTTGTTAGGTCACCAAAGAAGACTTCATGACTTTTGATCACATCCTCTGCATGGACGAAAGCAACTTGAGGTATGTGCAGGGGTTCAATTGGTATTTTGGAGGTGGGAAAACCATAAATCTGGTTATTCTGGTGCCTTATGTAAGATAAAACACTCTCGCCCAACCCCAAAAGCATTACCTTAAAATTTGTATTATACAATGTTATGATATATTAAAAAAGAAAAAAAAGTATCAAACAATATAAGTCTTTACTATCACTTTTTTTTTTTTATCAATTTAACACATCCTTGCTGAATGAAAGTATTTGTTTCTTTCAAAATTAGAAAGAAAAAAGTTTATTGAAACCAAACTTTTGAAAAGTAGTGTTTATTGTTACAAATTTTATTTTATTTTAAATCCATGCATCAAAGAATCCTGGAAAAACCTATCACAGGTTCCAAAAAATATTAATCAGCCCAACTGTTTTCAACATTGATAATAAATCAGCATATTAGGATGATTTCTGAAGGATCATGTGACACTGAAGACTGGAGTAATGGCTGATGAAAATTCAGCTTTGCGTCACAGAGATAAATTATATTTTGAAGTATATTGAAATAGAAAACTGTTACTTTAAATTGTAATAATATTTCACAATATTACATTTTTTTTTCTGTATTTTTGATCAAATAAATGCACCCTTGATGAGCAGAAGAGACTTCTTTAAAAACATAAAAATTCTTACTGATCCCAAACTTTTGAATGGCAAATAGATAGATAAATGCTACCGTTCAAAGAAATTAATACTTTGGTTCAGCAAGTACACATTAAATTGATCAAAAGTGACGGTAAACATTTTTTTATTGATACAAAAGATTTCTATTTTAAATAAATGCTGTTCTTGTGAACTTTTTATTCATCAAAGAATTCTGAAAAAGTGTATCATGGTTTCCACTAAAATATTAAGCAGCACAACTGTTTTCAAAATTGATAATAATAAAAAAAAAAATTCTTGAAGCACATCAGCATCACATGAACAAATTACATTGTAAAATATATTAAAATAGAAAAGTGATTTTAAAAAAATAATTGTATTAATATTTCCCAATTATACCATTTAACTGATTTTTTATTTATTTATTTAACACTTTTTTGTTGTTGTTGTTTTTTACACTTTTTTAAATATATTCCAAGATCTATTTATTATTAAATATTATAAGGCTATTCGTCTCTTGTCTATATTACTGGCTGCCTTTTACTTCTACTACTATGTGTTTCTGGCACTTTCTTGTTTTATCCTCCTCAAAGGGATATTTTGAGGAAACATTTGCTGAGAATTTGAGAAAAGTGGGACTGAGTTTGCTTCTCATTGGGTTCACAAGTACAAAAGTGATGAGCAGCAATGAGGCCCTTGACATTTGCTGAGCGTAGGAAATGACTCCCACCTTATCTCTTAACCTGTCTTCTGTCATAGGAATGATGAGTGAAACTGAGTGAATGAATTATACATTACATGGATCTGTCAACACTGCAGAATGCAACAAACATTCTGTAGCCGTACCTTATGAGTCTGATATGGGTAAGAAAATGAAGTAAAGGGGGCAGGATGTGGGGGGATATTTTTGGAGTCACAAGTTCCTGCTGGAACTGGCGCTATTAAGAAGATTACTGAGTTCTTTAGATTCCTTGTCTTTGCTCTGTGGTTCTAGGTCTCAGCTTTTCTCTTCTCCGATGCTCAGCACGACGGACTGACACAATATCATCTCGCAGTCACGCTTAGCGATGATTGTCTGTCTTGGGTTAATCAGAGTTGAAAATATACACATGAAGTCATCAATTCTTGTATTTTTCCTTCTGTATTGTGACGTTATGTGTGTAGGTGTATGGGTGTTAATGGTTAAAGGTCTGAGACGTTAATTCTTAAGGTCATAGGTTCAGACCTGGAAGGGATGATCCCTGAACTGGAGAGTTAATGAGACCCCCTCCTGGTCAAGATGCCAGACCCCCAGCACAAGTATTACAAGTGTGTCAAATATTCCTTGAGATTCCTGCATTCTGTGTTTATTCCTCTGATGCAGAGCTGAATTTTCAGCATCATTGCTTCAGTCTTCAGTGTCACATGATCCTTCAGAAATTTTTGATTTGCTGCTCAAGAAACAGTTGTATATATATATATATGTGTGTGTAAAAGTTTTACTGTTAAGTTGACACTGTATTTTTTTATTCATCACTGGAGCACTTTTAGATGCATAAACCCAAAGAGAAATATTAAATTATGGCTGTCAATAGAATAAAATATTTTGTAATTAATCCATGTTATTAACTATGACTTTTGCCCCAATAACTCCTAATTTGCTGCTTATCAATAGTTAGTAAGGTAGTTGTTACGTTTAGATATGAGGTAGGATTAAGGATCTAAAATATGGTCATTTAGAATGAGGCATTAATATGTGCTTTATAAGTACTAATATGCTAATAATATGCATGCTAGTTATTAGTGAAAATTGGTCCTTAAAATAAAGTGTTACCATTTATCTGTATTCTATTTTTTCACACTATTTTTCTCTCAAGTTTGAAAACTAGAGAGAAAGCGGATCTGTGTGTGTTCAGACAACCCACCGACTCATTTGAAGATCTGTAGTTTTGCACATCCTTAGTAGTTATTGTTTGTTTTTAAAATCCTTGTTGTTCATGATCAGTCACACCAGCTATCACTACCTAGGCACTGTTATGTGTGTTATGAATAATTAATTTTTTTCAGCTGTTTGGTGTGTGTTGTAATGTCTTGCTCCTGTGAGACTTGCAGAAAGAACGGTCAGATCCTGTCAAGTTTCATTGCTGCTTAAATCATATTCCTGAATTAGTCTGAAAGAAAAGAAGAGATCGCACCACTGATATGAATCAGTCCATTGGCTGCACAGGATCTAAAGTTTGTGTGTACGGTTTTCTTACAGAGATCTGAACAAGAAGGCAAGCAGCGTGAAAAACAGCAAAGCCAAGATTGAGCTGCTCGGGTCCTTCGATCCTGAAAAACAGCTTATTATCAAAGACCCGTACTATGTAAGTGTACACACATGCACACAGCAGGATCAGCCCCAATGCCTGGTCATTTATTGCCAAATACTCAATCAAAGTGGCAAAAAAGGCCCAAAATAAAATGTATATGATATCTTAGGGTTCATCTGACACTCACTATTCCAGCTCAGTCTGACTCCAGCTGTTAACTAGTGTGGGAACCGCTTTGGTAACATTGGTAGATTATTTCGATGTTTCCCACAACAATCACTCCCTTTTAACATTTCTTCTTGTATGATTCATAATGATTCATATTTTCACGTTTTGGATATTACTTATTTGGATGTTGAAATACTTCTATCCAAGGTAGACATGTGACAACTGTAGGTAAGGTTGCTTTTCTCAAAGACTTGAGAATTCTGACTTTGACAGACAGCATTGACTCGACCAGTGGTGTGAGTTTGTGGGCGGGACTAATTATTTGTTTCGATTTATTTCACCAGTGGTCGTCACTTTTTGCATTTTCATGCTAGTAGGGGTCCTCGTGTATTCAAAGCCGTATGACTTTCTTTCTTGGAAGACAAAAAGAGGATTTGTTTTAAAAACGGTTTGCTCTTGTCCATGCAGTTACAGTGAATTGGTGCGTTCAAATCATTTCAGAAAGGTCATATTTACAAGTTGAACGCACATGAGCAGCACAGCAAAGATGTAATTACGAGTGAGGAACTTTCTTTAAGCCCAGAGTTTCCGAATTGGGGGTGTATCAGTGAGAAAATATTGTAGATGCAATAAATGCAGCGTCTCTGTAAATTTGTTGAAATGAATTAAATCATTATTTTTTTTCCAATTACAATAAACCTAGCTAAGTCACGTACAAAATACCATAGTATTGTACCATTATGATAGAATATATAATAATTCCATTTACAGCACCTTCATAAATTGAATATAAATGAAAAAGCTAAAGTTTTATGAAGTGGATGAACTGATTCATTGAAAAGATCCGACTCAAAAGAATAAATTTTGAGTTGATTGAATCAATCAGGATCAAGAACCAATCAGACATTGCTCATGATTTGGACATATTTCTATAATTAAGTTTCTTTAATGAGACCTAGGGTGAAGATCAGGATTTTTAGTGAATAATGACTAAAGATTTGGAATATAGCACACACGTTGTATGGACCACTTTTATGATGATTTCGCATCCTTTTTGATGAGAGATTTAGCTAGGGCTGGGCAATTTTTCAGATTTTATTGACTAATTTGAATATAATGTTTTGCCACGATTATGTTTTTCAAACCGAGGAGTTGCAGTTTCATGCGCGGGATGCTGCAAAAGACACATGCGCAACACGTCATGGAATAAACAATGGAAAAGCAAAAACTACTACTGTATGTTTGATATTTCATATTTGCATGATGGTGACAGGCTGAAAGGCGCTGTTATTTTTGTTTTACATAACATTTAATAGTCTACTGATGTTAAACTTTTAGGCATTTTTCATTGAATTGTTTTGACATTTTGAGTTGACTAGGGATGCACCGAAATGAAAATTCTGGGCCGAAGCCGAAAACGAACAAAATGAAACACTGGGCCGAATACCGAACATTTTTTCGGTTTTTCGAGTTTTTTTCCCCATGTATTTTTGCCTATTTGTATTCACCATTGCATAAATTAAATAGCACCAAAATTTCAGCATCATTGCTTCAGTCTTCAGTGTCACATGATCCTTCAGAAATTTTTGATTTGCTGCTCAAGAAACAGTTGTGCTGGTTAATATTTTTTTCAGGATTCTTTGTAAAATAAAGCATTCAAAAGAGCAGTATTAACTTGAAAAATAAATCTTTTAAACATAAATGTCTTAAATGTCAATTTTGGTAAATTTACTACACCCTTGCTGAATAAAAGTAGTAATTTATTTCAATAATGATAAAAAAAATTTAAAGACTTACTCGAAACTTAGTTTATAAAACATATATATATATAT
>NW_015646165.1:1010783-1019565 GCF_001515625.1 Sinocyclocheilus rhinocerous | reverse complement strand
GCATTGTCACATGCCTTGTAAAAATTCATAAAAATGTTACTGAGCAGCTGACGAGTAACACAGTTTCAGCGCAGATTTTCCTCGAGCTTTGGACTTTGAACCCTGGTTAACAAGCAGATAGCACGGTGAGTTCGTGCAGCGCTGTCAGAATACATGCAATGCGTATGTGTATTAGCAAACATAACGTTCTGCAGTTTATTTACTAATTGTTTAAGCCCATTTCACGATTTCAATCATCGTACAGTAACCAGCAACAATCACCCCTTCCTCTTTTCATCGAAGACATGCGCTGCAGTACTAAACAGTCTCTTGCTGTCGGTGATTGTAATGATTTTTGCGTCTTTCTCGGACAGTTTTAAATGCTTCCACACTGCTGACATGTGTGCTGCATTATAAAGAATGCGCACCTCTCACTCTGCGCTGGTTGCAATTTGATCGCGTCACGTCATTGTTCGGTACAATTTATTCGGTCTTTTCGCTTATTCGGCCGAACACCGAAAGAGCTTTTTTTGCTATTTTCGGCCGAATAATTTCGGTTGCCGAACATTCGGTGCATCCCTAGAGTTGACCTCTAAAACTGAATGTCTTTTTTGGCTAAGAAATATTTAGCATTTTTATTATTTTGTTATTTCTGAACATATAGAACATGTTGAAGACAAGTTTGTACAATATTTGTCTTCATATCTCATACTTCATATTTAAAAAGTCGTTTGTTATGTTGTAGGGCTGGGTTTTTTGACAAATTTCACAATTTGATTCAATTATCCTTCACGAGCTTGCGATTCGATTCAATATCAGTTATTTTGGATATAAATCAGGTACAGGAAATGGCAAATTTTTTTAAGGAAAAAAAAAAATCTCTCAACTAATGCTGTAAAATATACCTGAGAGTCAATAAGGTTGAAATGAGCTGTAATCTAATTTAAAATATAATCAAAGTTTTTGTAATATTAAAGTTATAATACTAACTTTAACTTTAAATTACATAATTATATTTCTACTCCAATTCATTTTTTGAAATATAAACATTTAAATGGTGGTTGTCAGTTAAATTAAATAAATTAAATATCAAAGAACAGTCAAAAAATTATAATGAATGTTATATGGTACATATTTAGCAAAATGCTCCTCTCTAGAGTTCATTTTTCTAGCTGACTAATGAGTTCATGGTCACCGAATATGTTTTTCTGTGGTAAATGTGACGTTACATGACAAGCTATTGTCGTCTTTCCACGCTTGAAACACTGATTGAGCGATTACATGAGACAGGATACAGATTTCGGTAAGTTGTACTCTTTCCTTTAACATACATTCAGATGTTTATTCATGTTTATTTCATGCTGTAACTGCTATTAAAGTGGAGGAGACGATCAGTTCACAGCGATCTGTCACTCCACATTAAACCGCGCCAAAACAGCATTTAATAATAGCTTATTGCAATTTATAGGATGGGAGGCGCGCTACAATGTTCCGTTCATTATCTGACAGGCTAGACTAATCGATTCTTGGGATTTATGAATCGATATTGTTTCATAAAACCGAGAATCTATTAAAATCGAGAAATCAATATTTTTTTTTTCCTAGCCCTACTATGTTGACCACTTCATATGTGGTGCACTTGGAATAGAACTTTCTTTAACCAGATGGTTAATAAAGAGAATGTTACTTGAATCATGTTGTAATAACATTAAGTTGACTACTTAAATGGTAAGAAATCAAAATCTTGAATCTTTCAAACATTCTGAAAAAAATCTAGATTTTATTTTTTGCCATATCGCCCAGCCCTAGCTTTAGCCCTCCTTCTATTGTTATTGCATGGAAAAGAGCGTCCACATTATTCAATGCATCTCCTTTTGCGTGTCATGGAGGACAGTCATATGGGTTTGTAACGTCAAGGTGAATAAATGATGCCAAAATTGTCATTTTTAATGCACCTTTTAACAATTAGGTCAAAAACTCTGGATGAATCTGTGGTTTTTCTACATCTGTTAATGTGAAGCCAATGTAAGGGTATTATTTAGTGTTTTAAACAGAGGTGTTTAGTGTCACAAACACTCAATTATGACAGAACGGTTGATTCAGCCAACATATAAAACCACAAAACTGATGTTTGGAGGGAAGCATTGTCGATTATGAGAGATGATCGGGAGGGACCGGGTTTGTGTGTTGGGAAATAGAAAATGGAAAGAACCCGATGGGCCACCCCAGCTGAGATCATTAGCATTCCTCCTCCAGACACTGTCAGGTCATCCCGCTCACACCACCAACTCTCCAAGACACATCTGTGAAGATCAACAAACTCTCTTTTCGGCAAGAGGATGACTAAGGACTGATTCAGGGCACATTTTGAAGAAGTTTCGCTAGGCTGAAGGCTTCCAGCGCATGTGTGTCACAGCCACGCTAAGGTTGTTGAAGATAATCCTTGAAGGTATAAAGTTGGATGTTTCCTCTCTAGTGTTTCTTCATGGCTGACAGCCAGCTGGCTGAAGTAGCTAGGCCTTTCTACCATGACAGAATAGGAAACTGGCCTCTTCGTCGGACAGTTCGCCAGCCAGATACTCCTGTGGTGATGATCACTCTTCAGATAGCTGAGATTTCCCGTTTAGTCCCCCAAGATTCAAGTGTGAGAGGAAGTGTGGTCCTTTGAGTGCAGTTTCTTTTGATGGTGATGGTACGTTGTGTGTCCAAAGATGAGATCCACGGCTATTTTAGCATTTGAACTTCTCAAACTGAGCTAATAGAAGAGCCTGATGGTTAACCGTTATTGTTAACAAAAATGAAACCATTAAACATCGATTTTGGTAACTGAGATAAAATAAAAATATAAATATTAGATGACAAAAGTTAAACTTATAAACATAAACGAAAATGAGAAATGTTGCCTTGGCAAATAAGATAAGTCGAAGCACTAAAATTACTAAAACTGAAATAAAATAAAGCTAAATATACATTTAAACAAAATGACAAAAGCACATAAAATTTAAATGAAAACTGAAAATGTAAAAAATAAAAGCCAATTCAGAATAGGAATAAATACTATAATAGTATAAATAATATTAAAATAACACTTGTGCAAAGCCTTTATTATATTTTTTGCATGCCCTGTCATATTTTTATTCTTCCATATTGCAGTTTATTGCAGTCTATAGAAATTTTCATTTCTTCAATTTTTTTACTTTTAGATTTAGATTTACCTTTTACATCATCTAATGCTCGCTTAAGTTAATTTTTAAAAACACAATAAAACAGACTATTGGAGAACGTTTTACAAGAAAATAGTATTTCAGTCTTTCTACTTCAAAATTTTACATTTAATTCCATCTGCTACTTGCATTTTTTTTTAATTATTTGTGAAATTTACTATCAATTGCTCAGTGAAAACTGTTTAAAAGTAAATACTACAACAACAAAAAATTTCACTTTACATTATGATGCCTAAATTCACTTGTAGCATTTAAAACAACTTATTATAGGTTTTTTTTGTGTTGCTGTTGCTTCTTTAGCTCAAATTAGGCAAAAAAAAAGTACTACTAAGGCACATAAGCATATGAGAAAAGGTAAGGCAAGAGAAAAGGTAAGGCTGTAAATTAGAGCTAAAGCTGCTGTTTAAATCAGTTACCAAAACATTTCAGCTCTACTGTCTTTTGATCATTCTTAAGTTCGCATATGTCTGTTATATCAGGTACAGGACATGGCAAATTTTCTCAAGGAAAAAAATAAATCTCTCAACTAGCCTAATGCTATAAAATATACTTAAGAGTCAATAATATGGAAGGTTGAAATTTGCAGATTTGTATACAAACTTAAAATATACTCAACGTTTTTGTAATATTAAAGTTATAATACTAACTTTAACTTTAAATTACATAATTATATTTCTACTCCAATTCATTTTTTGAAATATAAACATTTAAATGGTGGTTGTCAGTTAAATTAAATAAATTAAATATCAAAGAACAGTCAAAAAATTATAATGAATGTTATATGGTACATATTTAGCAAAATGCTCCTCTCTAGAGTTCATTTTTCTAGCTGACTAATGAGTTCATGGTCACCGAATATGTTTTTCTGTGGTAAATGTGACGTTACATGACAAGCTATTGTCGTCTTTCCACGCTTGAAACACTGATTGAGCGATTACATGAGACAGGATACAGATTTCGGTAAGTTGTACTCTTTCCTTTAACATACATTCAGATGTTTATTCATGTTTATTTCATGCTGTAACTGCTATTAAAGTGGAGGAGACGATCAGTTCACAGCGATCTGTCACTCCACATTAAACCGCGCCAAAACAGCATTTAATAATAGCTTATTGCAATTTATAGGATGGGAGGCGCGCTACAATGTTCCGTTCATTATCTGACAGGCTAGACTAATCGATTCTTGGGATTTATGAATCGATATTGTTTCATAAAACCGAGAATCTATTAAAATCGAGAAATCAATATTTTTTTTTTCCTAGCCCTACTATGTTGACCACTTCATATGTGGTGCACTTGGAATAGAACTTTCTTTAACCAGATGGTTAATAAAGAGAATGTTACTTGAATCATGTTGTAATAACATTAAGTTGACTACTTAAATGGTAAGAAATCAAAATCTTGAATCTTTCAAACATTCTGAAAAAAATCTAGATTTTATTTTTTGCCATATCGCCCAGCCCTAGCTTTAGCCCTCCTTCTATTGTTATTGCATGGAAAAGAGCGTCCACATTATTCAATGCATCTCCTTTTGCGTGTCATGGAGGACAGTCATATGGGTTTGTAACGTCAAGGTGAATAAATGATGCCAAAATTGTCATTTTTAATGCACCTTTTAACAATTAGGTCAAAAACTCTGGATGAATCTGTGGTTTTTCTACATCTGTTAATGTGAAGCCAATGTAAGGGTATTATTTAGTGTTTTAAACAGAGGTGTTTAGTGTCACAAACACTCAATTATGACAGAACGGTTGATTCAGCCAACATATAAAACCACAAAACTGATGTTTGGAGGGAAGCATTGTCGATTATGAGAGATGATCGGGAGGGACCGGGTTTGTGTGTTGGGAAATAGAAAATGGAAAGAACCCGATGGGCCACCCCAGCTGAGATCATTAGCATTCCTCCTCCAGACACTGTCAGGTCATCCCGCTCACACCACCAACTCTCCAAGACACATCTGTGAAGATCAACAAACTCTCTTTTCGGCAAGAGGATGACTAAGGACTGATTCAGGGCACATTTTGAAGAAGTTTCGCTAGGCTGAAGGCTTCCAGCGCATGTGTGTCACAGCCACGCTAAGGTTGTTGAAGATAATCCTTGAAGGTATAAAGTTGGATGTTTCCTCTCTAGTGTTTCTTCATGGCTGACAGCCAGCTGGCTGAAGTAGCTAGGCCTTTCTACCATGACAGAATAGGAAACTGGCCTCTTCGTCGGACAGTTCGCCAGCCAGATACTCCTGTGGTGATGATCACTCTTCAGATAGCTGAGATTTCCCGTTTAGTCCCCCAAGATTCAAGTGTGAGAGGAAGTGTGGTCCTTTGAGTGCAGTTTCTTTTGATGGTGATGGTACGTTGTGTGTCCAAAGATGAGATCCACGGCTATTTTAGCATTTGAACTTCTCAAACTGAGCTAATAGAAGAGCCTGATGGTTAACCGTTATTGTTAACAAAAATGAAACCATTAAACATCGATTTTGGTAACTGAGATAAAATAAAAATATAAATATTAGATGACAAAAGTTAAACTTATAAACATAAACGAAAATGAGAAATGTTGCCTTGGCAAATAAGATAAGTCGAAGCACTAAAATTACTAAAACTGAAATAAAATAAAGCTAAATATACATTTAAACAAAATGACAAAAGCACATAAAATTTAAATGAAAACTGAAAATGTAAAAAATAAAAGCCAATTCAGAATAGGAATAAATACTATAATAGTATAAATAATATTAAAATAACACTTGTGCAAAGCCTTTATTATATTTTTTGCATGCCCTGTCATATTTTTATTCTTCCATATTGCAGTTTATTGCAGTCTATAGAAATTTTCATTTCTTCAATTTTTTTACTTTTAGATTTAGATTTACCTTTTACATCATCTAATGCTCGCTTAAGTTAATTTTTAAAAACACAATAAAACAGACTATTGGAGAACGTTTTACAAGAAAATAGTATTTCAGTCTTTCTACTTCAAAATTTTACATTTAATTCCATCTGCTACTTGCATTTTTTTTTAATTATTTGTGAAATTTACTATCAATTGCTCAGTGAAAACTGTTTAAAAGTAAATACTACAACAACAAAAAATTTCACTTTACATTATGATGCCTAAATTCACTTGTAGCATTTAAAACAACTTATTATAGGTTTTTTTTGTGTTGCTGTTGCTTCTTTAGCTCAAATTAGGCAAAAAAAAAGTACTACTAAGGCACATAAGCATATGAGAAAAGGTAAGGCAAGAGAAAAGGTAAGGCTGTAAATTAGAGCTAAAGCTGCTGTTTAAATCAGTTACCAAAACATTTCAGCTCTACTGTCTTTTGATCATTCTTAAGTTCGCATATGTCTGTTGCTGATATGCTTGGCTGTATAATTTCTGTTTACGGTTACATTTGAATGGTTTCTGTTTGTTTTCGCCTGCAGGGGAGTGATAAAGACTTTGAGACGGTGTATGAACAGTGTGTGAGATGCTGCAAAGCCTTCCTGGAGCAGCACTCATAACACACACACACACTGTGACCATCTCCTGAAACCCACGATGCCTCATCATGAGATGCTCGAACGTAAATAATAATCGATTGAAATATTGATCAAGTGTCTTCATAAGCAAAACACAAACCAAACGATAGCAGTGTATAGAGAAGCACTTTGTCTTTAATTGTAAAATAAGTTGTAATGTCATGCGAAGCTTGTTTGAGCAGCTGTAAACTGCTTTTGTTGACCATACCTTCTGAAGAGAGTAAATTCACCTAAATAAACCGGCTGGAAATGCTGAAGTTATGTTCGCCTGAAATTCTATTTCCTCCTCACACACCGACAGTTTTTTGTAAATTTTTAGTGCATCTTTATGGCTTTACATCTCATTTATTGAAAATGACTGTGGTTGTGCCAGTTCTGATTACTTGTCCTTTCCTCTCTCATTCATCCTCTTCATCCTTTTGGGAACACTGGAGATTTTTTTCCCCATTACTAAGATATTTATTTATTAACAGAAGTTGACTGTTATCTTTGGTGTGGTTACAAAAAAATGCAATATCTCTGAAGCATCCGAAGCATCCACCATGAGTGATAAGAGATCTTGAACTCCCTTAAAAATATATATTTTCTGATGCCAAGATAAGCTGTTAAACTAGATAGAGGCTGTTTTATGCTGCAGAAGATTAACCTTTAAATTTTTTGGTGTATTTTTACAACATTAAAGACCACGGTGTTTAAACAATCATAATTTATTTAAATATATTTTCTTTTAAATATACACATCCCATCGTACGTCAGACGCTTATATGTTTGTTATAGGGATTTTTAAGTCTCATTTGTACAACATTTACATATCAAAATATATTGAATATATTCCACAGTCATACACTCACAGTTTCACACAAAAACGAAAAGCTTTTGGTCACAGATTTACTGCAAAAATCTACCTGTCTGCTGGCAAACAGAAGCAAAAGGAAACGTTCATGCAATTAATGATTTTCAGTTCTGGCACAGAGAAAAGCAAAGCTCTCTCGTTGCAGCGAACTAACTCAATTTGTCATCGTGGCTCTGAATTGTAACCCCATCGAGGCATGTCGTGCGAAACATCAGCAATGACTGACGAGTCTCGATAATCTGATATCGAAACGCAAAACCATGGCTATCCCTTTTTCATGATGAAACGATGGAAAAAATGTTTTTTTTCAAAACATTTCTTTTTTGGCAGACAGGTTCAGAACGCACTATGCCAGATGCGTTTTCTGTTTTCTTTCTCTGTCGTCTTGTGTTTTAACATTGGCTCCATGTTGAGTCCATCAGACTGTCCTTGGGCAAGTGCATCCCATTATTCCGTGTTTACTTCTCTGTCAATAATTTCCCACATCTATTCTCCAGAGAGGCAGAGCAGTGTTCTGGACGAGATGTGCTGATTATGTGGAATGTTGGGTGTTGGTTTAAATTCTCTTCTCTTGTCCAAAGGCACTTTGACTGCTGTTTTTTTCTTTTCCTTGGGTCACTCTGGTGTGGCTTCAACCTGATTGATAAAGGAAGTGAAGTTTAGTGCTGTTTCAGACTTGGCTGTGTTCGCATACATGTGTGCACTTGGATGCATCTGAAATTTTTTCCCTCTGTGAAAAATTGGGAAACAGGTTTTGTTACATGTGCTTCCTCTGAAGTGGTCTTTGGGGGGAAAAAACACCATGAAATGTAAAGCATTGACTTAAGTTTGTTTACCTGCTTAAATCACATCCTAATTGCTAAGACACGCAGGTTTATCTGTAATGGCTTGGATACGTTATCTAATCCTGGAATGTGTTCTCAGTCATAAAAGCTTTAAGTGCATGTGTCCTCTCTGAATCTGCAAAATAAATCAGTTTTGATGTATTTATGTACAACACCTACATAATATTAAATATCTTTCTTTGCGTCATATCCAGTTTTGGACATTTTTCATAAATTCTAGTCCAATCTAGAATTTTTTTGTAATAATTTACACAGACTGCATTTATAAGGAGTGCAGTGCATATATTAACTTTTTTAATTAGTGTGTGTGTGTATGTGTATATATATATATATATATATATATGTATGTATGTATGTATG
>NW_015646165.1:1003715-1010629 GCF_001515625.1 Sinocyclocheilus rhinocerous | reverse complement strand
TATATATATAGTATTGATTTATATTTATGAAAATTTTGTGATTTAGAAATTTAGACTGTTTCATTAATTTTTGCGATCTTATTTTAATGACTTTTCTAGGGCCATGGGATTCCTGCATATCCCATTCTTCCGGTCTTCTCCAATTTCTTATTGAATTGCCTATATTCGAGGAGAAAAAAGTTTTAAAAAGTGTCTTACCTGGTACAGTTAACCCTCTTGACATCTCGGACTCCCTGCCAGTCGCGTCAAGAGTCGCGCGCACCTTTTGTAGTCTGAGGACAGGAGTAAAGCTGGATGAGTTGGATAATCAGCTGGATGAGTCCTGAATTTGTAGCCTATACTGTTTCTGTGTTAAAACTCCATGTGCAGGGGTAAATCAGGGGCACCTAGCCGACATGAGACTGTCATGAATATAAAGACCGTTTGTTGAGGGTCTGTGGTGCATGTGGGCAGAGGTTTGTTTACCTGCTTAAATCACATCCTAATTGCTAAGACACGCAGGTTTATCTGTAATGGCTTGGATACGTTATCTAATCCTGGAATGTGTTCTCAGTCATAAAAGCTTTAAGTGCATGTGTCCTCTCTGAATCTGCAAAATAAATCAGTTTTGATGTATTTATGTACAACACCTACATAATATTAAATATCTTTCTTTGCGTCATATCCAGTTTTGGACATTTTTCATAAATTCTAGTCCAATCTAGAATTTTTTTGTAATAATTTACACAGACTGCATTTATAAGGAGTGCAGTGCATATACTGAATTTGTAGCCTATACTGTTTCTGTGTTAAAACTCCATGTGCAGGGGTAAATCAGGGGCACCTAGCCGACATGAGACTGTCATGAATATAAAGACCGTTTGTTGAGGGTCTGTGGTGCATGTGGGCAGAGATGTGACCAGTTTGTGGGGTCTGAAGAGATGGGAATGCGTGACTGTACTCACATGCAGGGATGGTGCAGTCTCTGGTGTTGTGATAAAGCCTGTAGACGTGCTTCTTGCATTTTGGACTGAAATAAAGAGGACCTGGTGGAAGGAAAACAGCCAGGTTAAAATTCTCAAACACCATTTTGGTTTCAAGGTCACCGAAAACGCTAAAGTCTCTCACCTGTTAAGATTTTGATAACCTTCTCTTTCTTTCTGAGGTCTCTGGGAAAGATTTCTGCGAAAAGAAAGAAACATTCAAAGGTCAAATCCTGGATATCCACTGATCCTTCAAGAGGGATGATTCTGAAGCTCAGACAAATCACTCAGCTCAACATTCCTCCGCAATGAACATGCTCTGACTAAGAGGTTTAGACCCTAAAACAAGCTTTCTGTAAACATTACGACCACTTATTCTTAGTATCCAACACACACTCGCTAATATTATAACTATACAGTGCTTCTGCTTCTGTCTTATATCATAAAATCTTATGTAGGCCAGAGACTACTGACCTAACTGGGAATCGCTGACCACCAATACCACATGTCTGACTCGGCACACAACAGGTGCAATGCAAAACTATTTCACCTAATGCTTTGAGAGTTAAGACTTTGGCTCGTGCCCTAGTGGGTAAGTCACATCCCTCTTAAATATAGGTCAAAGAAAAAGAAGGCATATAGAGTTGGCCACACTTTCATTGCATCAAATGATGCAAGAGCTTTTCTCTGAACTAGCTTCACTTTTATAAATCATTTTTTGCAATGACTTTTAATCATCATGGTTCCAAGGTGATGCATGGAGTCAGTTTCTCAGTAGGAAAATGGACATGTTCCACTAACGTTTCACAACCAGAATGAGACATTTTTACGTTTTATCATTTAAAACCAATTTTTTTTGTGAAACATTTGGCTTCAAATTGTTTTGTGCTTCTTTCAATTCAATTTCTAATTCATTTTCAAATTAATGTCACTTGCCACGTTTTACTATGCAATATATTAACATTCCTACATTTTTTCTGTGCATTTAATGCGCTGCTTACTTAAAATTGTTTCCCCGGTTTCCGTTTTGAGACGATGAGTGTCCTTTGGCGCACTCTCCTTCTTTTGCGCGCTCGCGTCGTCAACGCTGTTTTCCGCCAGTCTCATGATGTCCATTATCCGTCTGAACGTTTTCTCGACCTTGTTCGCGCTGGCGTCGCTTTGTGCAGTAGTGCAGATTAACATGACGAGCCCCATTACTAGAACCGGAGCCCGCAGCGCGCGCATCGCTCCCGCAACCAGAGTGCGCGCAAGTCCCGCACTGCCCAAGTCCTGGATCACGCAGTCTGGTGAAGAAGTGACAGGGTTTATAAGATGCAAAAGTCCACTTTATGTTAAAAATAAACTTTGAAGGCTTTTACGATTCCTTACAAAAAAAAAGTGCTATTAACACTTTCACTACCAGTCAGCATGGACACACCTACTCGTTCGTTTTTACTGCAATAGTAAGTCATCAAAACTATTCAAACCGTAATCTCTCCACACATTTTCTTCATTAAGTGCTGTGGTGCTTTTAAACACCACTGAATGACCTCACATGTATGCTGAGCACTTGTTGGCTGATTTTCCTTCACTAACGTGCTCCAACTCATTTAAAAATAACCCGGTCAAAACGTCAGCTTTATAAATTGATAAGTAGGTACATTTTATATTAGTCCACAGGTCTATTTCTCCTTGACAGCAATAACACTACATGAAGAGCAAACGAAAAACGAAAGTCTCCTGCTCCTCAGAAACTCCTCAGTTTCTCCTGAGAAAGAAAGCACCAGAAGCTCACACGTGTCTCTCAGTTACAGGTTTCAACAATGTCTTCAACTGTGCGCACACATGGGCAAAGATACCCACATCTACAATTAAAAGTCTCAATATGAACTCAATACATTCTTCCAAGACCAAATAATCTGATGCACATGGATTTTATAGTCCATATTCGTACTATGGTTTTCACGTGTAGCTATGTCTTCTTGGAGTTGTATTGAGAAATAAACAAGACATTCGATATAAATGATCACATCATTAATGTTGCTTGTGCAATAAACTAAATCCTGATTCCTGAATGGGAATCATAAATTCAGTTGTGTATGTCCAAACTTTGACTCGTATTGTAGATCAATTAACTGGTTAAACTACAAAACTAAAATACTAAGCATCACATCCCATAGAAGTGCACTGATTATCTGCTAATTTACAACCCACTTTGTATATAAAGAAAACAGTTCCGCTGAAAAAGCTTATAAAGTTAGGGGTGTTATGATAAAAATGTTTAAAAAAAAAAAAGAATCCGCATAGCTCATAAATGCCTATATTTGTATATGGATGGATGTAGTAAACCTACCTGAGGACGCTTGTGTCGCCGCGTTTCTTTCCCTCAGTCGACACAGCCTGAGGCGACTCAGCGTCCTGTGCCTATTTAACCCCACGCGAGGCTCGCAGAACGCGCTGGGAAAGAGAGAGCGCGCGCTACCCTTTAAAACGAATCGTTCTTTAATGTGCTCAAGCGTGGGAAGTTATAGTGGTCAGACTTCCTTCTGATGTTTCCGAGACTTGAGAAAACTCCAGTCAAAGCTCCTGAGGACGCTGAGCGCGCGCGTCTTCAACGCCTCGAGACATTCGCCGTCGATTCTCGTCAATTTATTGAGGCTCTCAGACGGAAGGAGTCGTCCCTCGAGGGCTTACATCGCCGTGTCTTTAATTATAAACTCGTTACACATACGCCGCACATCTTCATATTCCCGTTTGTCACATGCAGCATCCCATGGACTTTTTTTTCTTGTCCACTATCTCATTAGAGCACTTAGAAAGCTGCGCTTGCAGGAAGAGATGCAGCTATACCAGGAACTGTCCCACTATTCTACAGACTGGAACTCCTATGGTGCCTGAAAGTCAGGTTTTTCCCCTCACACACCACCATAGATCACCATTTCATCCCCTTGTATCTCCAGAGGATTGATTCGAGTTACAGATCAATGCCTGGAAGTGGCTGCAGCTGATGTAATTATTCTGCGTAATGGTAATGATAGCACAAGAGAAACAGTCAGCCCAACAGACGGGAGAAAAGTGAGTTCGGATTAGTTTGCGTTTGCTTTGGTTCATACCACTCCCTCAAAGCAAAAGAGAACATGGAGCAATCTGGCTCCCATCCCGGACACGAATGGTGATCTGCATGGGCGGACTCGGCGCTAGGCAAAGGTAGGCAGCTGTCTAGGGCCCCTTGAAGTCAATTAGACCAACACCTAACACCATAAGGGTTCACAGTCTTGCGCAAAAAATCAAACCTGGACATTGAGGAGAACATGATTAGGGAAACATGAGGAGGGCCCTGTTTGCTTACGGCCTCTGAATTGGTGTGCTTTTTATAACAACATAACATTATCCAGTTAAAACTTTGTCTTCTACTGTTTGGGAATGTTTACATGGAAACAGCTTAATGTGTGTGGTTATCTTATCAGTGAAGTGCTCGTAAAGGCAGGTATACCTGGTGGTATAAAGTGATTACACTACAGATATCATAAAACCCTTTTCTGTACAGTGAAACCTAGAGAATATCGGTCAGCCTAGTGGTTGAAGATCTAGATGGGTATCTGAAAGGTTGTATATGTTCATTCCATTCAAAAAGACATTTAAAACATAGTTCACTCATAAATGAAAACTCATTTGTCCTCATTTACTCACTGTCTTCGTTTACTTTCCCCCATGTCGTTCTAAACCCGTGTAACCCTATATATGATGTGAAACCAAAAAAGAGATATTTAGCAGAATGTTGATGCTGCTTTACATAGCATTATATAGGATGTCAAGCTCCAAAAATCAGCATAAAAGCAGTTCATGCAACAAAATCTAACATTTTGTGTGAGGTTTTATATGCCAAGTGAAAATATGCTCATTCGCAAATGATATTTGTGAATTACAGCAGAAATAACAAGATATAATGGTGGGTTAAACACTTTGCATTGCTAACAACATAACTAAGAACAAGCATACAATTTAAATAAAATATCATAAAATGTGATGGGTCATGCAGCGAAATGTCACCTGGAAACACTTGAAAACATATTTTTAACAATATGTTACTGTAAAATTGTAATATTACTTTATATGCTATAAGATAAATTACAGTTAAATAAATACTTTATAAATGTATACTTTAGTAATTATTATTTAGAAATAATAAATACATAATTGTAAGAGTATCATTTTTTAAATTTTTTCCCATTCATTTTCTATTTTTGGGTGAACTGTTCCTTTAAGCTGCTGAAGGGGTGCTGTTAGAAACTTTATTTAGGAATTTCAAATACAGTACAAATGAGTAACTTAGGAACAGGAATTGATGGAAATTATGCCTCCTCTACATCTTTTAGTCTCAACTCTTCTTGACCTGCACTAAAAAAAATAAATGAATAAATAAAAGATAAAACATGAGAGAACTGTAAATATCTGTAAATGTATAATTCAAACATGCCACTCAAAGGATTCCCCCATAAATCATTGAAGTGTTTTGAAGGGCAAACACCAGGCCTCATCAGAATAGATTTAACTGTAAGCAAACAAAGCAAGAGAAATTAGTTAATCTTAAAGGGCAAGTTCGCTGATTTTCAACCAGCTTTGTATTGTTACAATGTTGGTTGTATAAATAAAAAATTAACAATGTGTATTGTTTTTCCGTGTTACCTGCACCAAGATCCCGTTTATTTGTTAGCAAAAGTCTGCCAAATAATGTAATATGTGGCTTTTGTGAAGACTACAGATCATACTTCTGGATTTTTGTATCGTCACTCATGGATAGTCTGTTCGAGCCCAGTGCATTATGGGTGTTGAAGTTTTCCTACCTTTTTCAGCCCTTTTCTCTTTTTTTCTCCATTAATGTAGCACCAGTTAAAAATTAAAAATAAATAAATTGTTTCTATTGCACATACAGCCAACTTTTATTAAAATCCCATGTTGCCAGTTGTGAATTACCCCTTTAATTGAAATGATGGTGTTCTTACGTCATACTTTGCATAAGTTTGTTTGCACTGCAGTGTGCCAAACATTTCTTTTTTTCTTAATCTGAAATGTCCAAATCTCATTATAGCAGTTGGAATAAGGTTTTGTTGATAAAGTGTTCAATCTAATAACAGAGACTTTCACCATAGGAGTTTTCTCTTTATTGCATCTGCTAGAGTCCTTCTCAGACTGCCCATCTGGTTTGTCTGTTTATCATCCTTTGTCCTCTCGGCTCTGAAATAGACAACAGCTTCTTCTGCTAGAATTTGTATGCTGAAGTTTTTTTTTTGACCACTTGGGGATTCCAATAATTTGTTTTTTATTGTGTTCTTTTATTTCATGTTGGCTGAACTTCTTGTCCATAGAAATGTACTTCTCTGCCAAATACACAGCTCTGTTGGTAAAATTGACATAAATCTCTTTTTTTAATGGCTGCCATATTAATGGTTGGTGTTTTAAAGTAACAAATACATAACAAGCTATCCATCCCTTCCTATATTTTACTTTCCTTTTCTTCAAGGAAGACAATTGCATGTAGACAATGGCCAAAGTTAGCTTGGCAGACACTCTTGACAATCTGTTTTTTATTTTTGGCTTTGTTCACTTAGCCCTACACCTCTTGAAAGCTCTTTGAAAAAGCATTTACAAGACAAATTAGGCTATGTTTAGGTTAAATGGATGTCGGTGAAGATGTGTGGGTTTTTGTTTGCTAATTTGTTTATCTCGACAATGAGAGCCTTTTTGTAACCAAGGTAAAGTACACTGGCATCAAAACAATACTTGTCCTTTGAACAAGATGGATTATTCCATTTCATTGCATTTGATTGATTCTATAATTACCTGTAAACTGTTAATAAAACAATCAAAAATGGAAGCACATTTCCTGTCAGAATTGTGAGATATGATCTCAGAATTGTGAGAACAAAACTCTGAATATATATATATATATATATGTGTGTGTGTGTGTGT
>NW_015646165.1:1003352-1003705 GCF_001515625.1 Sinocyclocheilus rhinocerous | reverse complement strand
TAGGTTGATATATTAACATTATATCAGTTAATGAAATTACGGTATTTAACTGTAAATTTAAGTTAAAACCATAATACCTAAAACGTTGCTACCGTATTTTTTAAGGTAAAATTCCGGCAACCACAGCTGCCGGTTTTTTACCGTAAATTTTTTTTACTATGTATGTATATATATATTTATATTTTGCAATTCTGACTTTTTTCTCACAATTCTGACTTTATTTCAAAAGTCCAAATGAATTAAAGGCAGAGTAAGTGATTTTTCAAAAACACTTTAGAAAACTGATTCGGGCCGAATTGCAAAACAAACTTGTAGCCAATCAGCAATAAGGGGCGTGTCTACTCGTGATGTGG
>NW_015646165.1:968056-1003323 GCF_001515625.1 Sinocyclocheilus rhinocerous | reverse complement strand
TGTTTGTTTTGGTGATTTCAAATATCAACATTGGCTACCAGAAATCACTTACTCTGCCTTTAAGTATATAAAAATATATATATGTCAGAATTGCGAGATATAAACTCACAATTGTGAGATATAAAAAAAGAATTCTTTAAAAAAAGCAGAATTGTGAGATATAAACTCACAATTGCGAGAAAAAGAAGTCATAACTATATGAGATAAAAAGTTAGATAGATAAAAACTTTTTTATATTTTATTTCATGGCAGAAATGAGCTTTGATAGTAAAGCTGTATTGAAGATATATTTCAAAACAAACTTAAATACAACCTGTCTAAATAAACAGCAACATCAACGTCACATAATATTGCACGCATGTATTTTTTTTTTTTATACAGTTGTGCCCTTAGTCTTATTTACAGATGGATTTAAACTCTGTGCAAAGTGCCTATAGGTGTGGCTCCCCGGGAACTCAGGTGTATTAGATACATAGTAGGTGTTTAAAGTATTTGTGAAAGGCATGCGTGATCCTGCTGATTATTTACATGCATTATGAAATTGTCATATGGCATAGAATAACAGTTATGACTGATTGCGTGTCAGAGGAGTCTTTTGTAAGACTTTGAGTTATAATCCAGCAGATAGACAGATTGAAGGATTGTTGAATGTCACACTGTCACTTCGGCCTTTATCTGTGAATTGTTTTCGTGCAGATGTGTGGTGCCGAGTGACAAAATGAAAGACGTGCTGTTTGCAGTTGCAACAGGGTTTTTTTTGTAACATATTTTAAACAACACTGCCAAATGTTTTGTAAAATGTCTGTGTGTGTGTGTGTGTGTGTGTGCACGGTTTCCAGTGGGACTGAGCGTCAGGGGAGGGCGAAACACATTCCCCATCAAAAAGAAAATAGTTATGATATGAAATGTTGGAGCTGAGTGTAGAGGTCTTGTTTGCATGCACTCGCTGAGCTGTTGTTGTAAGGCTGGGAAACAGCAGCCACGCCGTGCATGGAAAGCTTTTGGATGTGTCAGGGATCTTTCTGTCTTTTTCTGAAAAGTCTGTAAAGAGTATGTTAGGACAAAAGCTACAAGCCAAAATCAGCAAGCAAGAGAAACTAGTATCAGATAGCCACCTGTGGAGGAGAGGTGTTGAAGATGAGCAGATCTCAGGCATATCAGTCTCTCTCTCACTGTCTGTCCATCTCTCATCTATACATCGGACACCTTGCACGAATAGGGTAAAAACAGGGAGTGACATTTTTTGTTGCTTTTTCAACAAATACTGGGGCAATGAAATAAAAAAACAAAACAATGTATTATAATTTCATACTTAATATAATTTATATATTATAAAAAATATTACAATTGTGCTTATTAAAATTCTACATAAATATTAGATATAGTATGCATCTGGCTTCCTTCAGAAAAATGCTAGAAATAGGGACTGCAATTAATAAAAACATGAATGAATTTTGTTGCTTTTTCAACAAATGGTCAGTGATTTAAATATTTATTATATTAAATATAATATTTATAAATTATAATATTATTATAATTTTCTATAATATTATATATACACACACAGTATATATATATATATATATATATATATATATATATATATATATATATATATATATATATATATATATATATATATATATATATATATATATATATATATATATATATATATATATATATATATATATATATATATTAAGACTGTGGACATTAAAATTATATATAAATTATAGATTAAAATGCTACATAAATAATGTTACGTATTATATATATGGCCATTGTGTTTATTTTTAGTGTGAATCTGCTAATGCATTTAAACGTGTTAGATGTGCATATAAACCTATTTAATAACATTTAATAACTTGCAATAAATCAGTGATAACAAAACTGCTAATATTAAGTTTTGGTCATTTTGTGTATTTTTATATAGCTATATTATATTTGTAATAATTTAATAAAAATGTGTATAAATAATAGATTAAAATGATATACAGTGTAAACAATATATAAATATGAAATGTATGTGTTTTTATATATACATGTTTGTTTTTGGTGTGAATCTGCGGAATACATTTAAATGTGTTTAATGTGAAAAAATATATATAAATAGAATATAATAAAAATAAAAATAGCTTAAATATCCAATAAATTGTTATACACATTCTTAAAAATTAGTTTCCCACCTTCTTCTTATAATTGGCTTTAGCTCTGGATGTCACATAATCAGCATATTTGTTTTTGTTCTTATAATAATTTGTTCTTGTAATTTCAGTAGATAGATGGTTTTCTGAAGAACTAGAGAATAAGTTAAAATGAAATCAAAATTGACTTATCAAGAATTGTACTTATTGTGAATAATTCATCATTGTACATTATTCCAAAATTTAAAAAAGCCAGTACACTTGCCAGTTGGAAATAAACCCTCCCCTTCAACCACTTGTCATACAGGGATGACTTGTCAAGCTGTGAAACACTTTTAGTTCTTATTGGAAATTTTTTTTTTAAGACTGTATATATATATATACACGTATAAGGAATGTGACTTTATCATGTCATGCTAAATGACAGTTAATGAGTTGCATCATATGAGAAACAAGCACTTTGAAGTCAAACCTTGGCCACTGGCCTCTGATAGCGCGTGTGTGGGCATGCGTGTGCTTATTTGTATAATTTTCATTGTGTGTGGTATTTGTGATTGCACGTCTGGTATGTCTGCGAGTGAGTGATCGCACATGTGCATCTCGGTAATGACCTAAACAGTTTGATCTGATGTACAGTGGGTACGGAAAGTATTCAGACCCCCTTAAATTTTTCACTCTTTGTTATATTGCAGCCATTTGCTAAAATCATTTAAGTTAATTTTTTTTTCCTCATTAATGTACACACAGCACCCCATATTGACAGAAAAACACAGAATTGTTGACATTTTTGCAGATTTATTAAAAAAGAAATACATTAATGAGGAAAAAAAATTAACTTAAATGATTTTAGCAAATGGCTGCAATATAACAAAGAGTGAAAAATTTAAGGGGGTCTGAATACTTTCCGTACCCACTGTATCTGTGGTCTTTGCTGTTGGACTCATTACTATCAGTAGTGATGAGATCATGTGACTTGTCTCATCTTAATTCGTGCGCTCGGTTCATCTTCCACACCCACTGTCACAGCTCTGTTTCTCTTCCTGAGCAAATGTCCTCTGATAGAACTAATGTCCTATGACCACCATTTAGGCTATCAGGAGAGGAGGGGTTGACGTCCGAGTGGTTGTTGGTGTGTCGGTGGTTGGAGTTATTAGTGTGTTGGTGGTCTTCATAAGTGTGCGTGAGTTCGCCGGGTGAGGAAATGGAGGCAGAAACATAAAGAGAACTCTGTGATCCGTTTCTGATGAGGCACATCTGGTTGAGGTGAGAACATCTCTTGTGTCACAATCTAGGGTTTGATTACAGCCAATTAGACGGCTAAATAAAAGCCCCTGCAGTTGCTCCAGTTTTTTGCTATTTGCATAATAACAAAGAATTATGAGAACCCAAAACATGGCAGAAGTGCTCGTTTCTCCACAGCCACAAGCCACAGTCCTGATGGAGGGTTAAACATTTACTGTAACACCAATCAAATGAACATTCACACACCAGTTGAGGTCTTTATCGTTGAATAATCCATAATTCTTCCTAATTTTGTACGATTAAAACTGTCTGTCTCTATTAAAGCTGACAATCACCCTTTTTGTCAGACCTCCAGTGCTTGTTTAGGCAAGTATTAAACTTTAGAGCATAACTAATCTCACAATTGCTTCAAGAATGAATGATACCTTAAAGGGGTCCTATTATGCTTTTTCACTTTTTCAACTTTAGTTAGTCTGTAATGTTGCTGTTTGAGCATAAAAAAGATCTGCGAAGTTACAAAGCTCAAAGTCCACTTCAAAAGGAGATATTTTATTTAACAGAAATCACTTTTCAAAAACTACAACGAACGACTCGTTTGGACTACAACGCATATTTTCCGGGATTTGTGATATCACAAAGATCGACGAATGGGACGAGACTTGGTTGAGCTGCACTAGAGAAGGCAACGAGTGTTATCACTATGTCGGAGACACGCTAGCTTTCCCAAGGCAGACTAACTTAGAGTGGTTACAATCATCCGGGTTTAAATCGCGCTCAAATTGATTAGATTTTGACGCAATATTTACACTGAAGCTCGCAGCGGCTATGGTAAGGGGCGGGACATTTCCCGACCAGGCGCCGAGTGCTGCCAATCACAACACACACTGGCCCAGCTAACCAATCACAGCACATTTTGTATTTCAGAAGGCGGGCCTTCATTTGATACAGGAACTATTCGAGCCGTTCATGCCAGACTGGGGAGAGAGGTGTAGTAATAATGTAAAATATGTGAAAAATTACGTGTTTTTCGAACAACCTAGTATGAGAGCCTGTTCTACACCCCCAAAACGAAATCAAGACTTTGAAAAAGAGCATAATAGGACCCCTTTAAATCCTGTGGACTTTGTTTAAGGTTGGATGTGCTGTTACTTTTGTAATTGATCTAGAGGACGATAAAGTGGGCGGAAATCTCTTAGACTTACACTACCATTCAAACGTTTGAGGTTAGTATGAATTTTTAATGTCTCTTTCCTTCAACAAAGCTACATTTATTTGATTAAAAATACAGTAAAAACAGCAATATTGTGAAAAAGTAATACAATTTAAAATGAATAATATTTATTTTAATATTTTTTAAACGTAATTTTTTCCTGTGATGCAAAGCTGAATTTTCAGCATCATTACTCCAGTCTTCAGTGTCACGTGATCCTTCAGAAATCATTCTAATGTGCTGATTTGCTGATCAAGAAACATTTAGAAAGAACTATTATTATTGTTGTTGAAAATAGTTTTGCTGCTTAATATTTTTTGTGGAAACTGTTAAAAGAACAGCATTCATTTGAAATAAAATTATTTTATAAAATCATAAATGTCTTTACTGAACTTTTAATTTAATGTGTTCTTGCTGAACAAAAATATTAATTTCTTTATTAAAAAAAAAAATTATCATACTGATCCCAACCTTTATGTATATATCAAAATAAAATAAAATATTATTTTTGAAAGAGTGGTATGAAATGGAATTGCAATGATTGTTTTCAAACAGGTTTTCCCCGACACACACTGGAAAAGGGTGCTGATGGCAATGGTTTGGGCCTTTTTAAAAAATACTTTTACACTTTGGTAGACATTTCTATCCAAAATATCTTACATTGCATTGAAGGTATACATTTATACATTTTCTGGGAATTTAACCCATAACCACACCATTACTCCAGGCTTTAGTCCAGACTTAGAATTTTATTTTTAGACTAGAATTTGCATTTCACTTTCTGTCCTTTTTTTTAGCCTCACATAAAATACAGCCTTGTGTTTTAGCGGGGGGGATGGTAGTCTTGATACTCTTAATGTCATGGTGCCTTTTGCACAAATCGGCTTGCTTTGCATTTAGGTAAAACAGCTCAACGTGTCATTCGTTTGTGTGTTTTTGCATAGTTCAGAAGTGATTGAAGATGCTCTTACAAAAGCCTATAATGTACACTGCAAACCACATTCGTGAATTGTCAGGATTACCAAAGACAACTGAAGTTCTTCTTATGATTTTGAGATCTGTGCTTAGCTACAATTTCACGCTCACGGTTGAGTGATTGTTAGAAATGTTCACTTAAAGGGGAATCCCAATTGCTGTTCAGTCCCGAGATGTTCTTTTACACTTGGTTGAATTTAAATAGATTTAATGACAATTGCTTTAGTCATCTTTACAGATGAAGATCACTACAGCCAATACATAACTAAGCCCATATTGTCATCATATTTAATATTGCTCATAATAGCTAGTTGAAAACCTACCAAAAACAACTTGTACATAGCTCTTTGATCATCTATTAGATAATTTCCCTGACCTTCAGTTGACATTTATGTTATATTCATTTCATAATGATATATATTTCTAATATGGTGCATTTGCTATTAGGGAGGTGAACGTGCAAGTAATAAATTTCAGTCATTACGTGAAATCTTGTCTGTAGTGTGGATCTAATGACTCAAACTTAGAGACAAATGATTACAACAATATGTATCTGCTCCAGATGCATTTGTTAACGTAGTAAGTGAGTCAGAGTTGAAGCAAAGTATTTAGGGGGTCTTCCTGAAGCGGATTTGGGAAATGCAGACACTGAGTAAAGTACACTTTGAAATAATTTTCATAACCTTTAGACGACATCTCACTCCTGACGTCACGAGATGAGGGGAAGACACTATCAGTATTCTGGTGTTTCAGACAATTCATTTAGACAGAGAGAAAACCTGTAAGGCAGCAACGCTTTGTCAGAGGGCTGAAGAGAGGCTGGGCGTCCTCAAAAATTAATTTAAAATGGGATAAAATTAATGGTTTTATTTAATATACATTTTAATGTACATATTCAAATTCATAATATATAAAGGCACTTTTCATGTGAATTTTACACACTGCAGGAACGCCAAAGGAAGGCTGAAAACATAAAGGCTTCTCTAGTTAGCAAACTGACCAATCAGAATTATTATTCAAATGATGCTAAACTACTATTTATTTATTATGATTCAAATTTCTCTGCCAGCGAAAATAGTTCTACACAAAGTCACAGCAGAACATTTGAAATACCAAGCAAAACACAAGCTGAGTCTCATTTAGAAGGCTGCGCCCTCCGGAGGTCGCATTCGAAGGCCGCCATTTTTTTTTCAAATTACTTTCCAAATTTAGAAATCATTTTCCTTCATTTAAGTAGTGTGAGAGCGCAACGATGCTCTAAATGTGTTGGCATAGCAACGTGATACTTCCTGTTTCCTTTTCCGCCTGTCCTATGAAGGCCGTCTCGTTTAATTCTAGGTTGAGGACACTTTGTATATGCATCCTACAGAGGATGCGACCTCCAGAGGATTCGACCTCCGGAGGGCGCAGCCTTCTAAATGAGACACAGCTACAGTAAAGGTGTTTCATTCTCCAATGATTCATTTGTAATGGAACGAATCAGCAGAGTGAATGAATCATTTTGTTGGTGAATGAATCAGCATTTTTAATGAATCAGTTGAATGAATGATTCAATGACTCATTCATAAAAACAGCACCTTGTTTCGTACACTGGCGTTTTTGAATAAATCGTGTTACATTGTTACACCTGTGAGTGGCAACAATTCACTTTATGAGTGATTCTACATAAAAAAAATCAATGAAATATTCAGAACAAAATTTAATATCTCAAGTTGCATTTGCACAGTAAGCATGCATGGGTGAACGTGAACAAAGTTACAGTCACTGATATGTTCTTGTTTAAAAATGTTTGCATAAATGTTAATATACACGTTACATGTTAGTATAAAAATGTTAAAATTTTTGCTTCAAATTTTGTTTTGACATTTTCTTTTCATCATTGCACATTATGTCCTTTTTTTGCTCAATTTATGCAGAAAAATTAAATGTTTGTTGATTAAAATTGCCATTTTATTCCAAGTAAAAAAAGGCTAAAATTAATAAATATGATAAGACATCTAATAACGTCAATGGACTTTTCGCCAAAAGACAAAAACTATAACGAAGAAACTAAGTGAACACTGAGTAGCAGACAGTAGATCTTAGATTAAATGTTGCTCTCTGTTCATTTATGCTCATAGTGATCATAAGCACAAGTGCCTCCAATTAAACATTTGACAGTGGTTACGTAGATAGCTGCTAAATCTGATTCAATATTGCAAAAAGGTGGCTGAGGAGTTTTCTTCATTGTGACATGCCTTGTAAGAGAAGGGACATGCGAGATGGTAAAGTGACAGCATGAGTCAGGATCTCACCTCATGTGGGCACTGGGTGAGAACAAGGCAAGTTCATTCAAACTTCTCTTCCTTTAATGCCCACTCTGTGCAGACAAACTCTGATCCCGGGCCCGCTTTCCATCACAAAATTCTCATAATAACTGTAGCGAATCAGCTCAAAGGGGAAATAGGAATAATTAATCATAACTAGTTATAATTAATTATAAATATTTAGATCCGCTGTAAGTATTTACTTGACCTCTCAGGGTCAACTGTCTGTCAATTCTAAGAACGTTAATTTCCTGGTTAAGGGAAATAACTTTCTTACTGTACAATACTACACAGAGCATGTAGCAAAAATCTGCATGATTAGGGACTGCGGTTATGAGCAAACAATGAACAACCTCAAGTGTGATACAAGTAAGACTTTATTAACTACATAAACACTTAGAGGTGTTAAGAAGCATTTCGGGGGAAGGGTCCATAGGCCCTCATATGGCTTGTTAACTGAGGGGTGTTACAGAGTATTTGTTAAATATAACTAACAAAATATACATTGTGTGTCTGATTGGTCCAGACGCTACATAACCATAATAACCAAAACCTGCACCGTCCACGTATGCTCTCCATCAGTAGGTGTCAGTGTCTTTAGACCTAATGGTGAGAGCGTGACTCACACTGACGTTCGACTGCCACTGGTGTAAAGGGTTCATCTCACTTTCGACAGTTGGTCATCTTTCATTAATAAGCTGAATGTGACAAGACCAAATTTTTTTTCCTGTCGTGACCTATGATCATTTTAAAGCACATGAGCCCACAAACCTGAAATAATTAGTGAACTTTTCTACTTTCCACCAGGATACATTCAAAACCTGTTAGTGTATTAACGCTAGATAAGGCAAAATATAAAATAAAATAATAAAATAAAACACCGGAACTAAAGGTTTGCTGCTGAATCTACAGAGATCATGACTAGCATTGTCTGATTAAACTACAAATGACTCTTATGAGTCGGTTCTTTTTAGTGAATCAAAATCATACAGCACAACCAGTGTAGTCCAACTCCCTGATTGAATGACTCTAATGAAAAAGTTCGTTGAATAAAAAACATACTGAACAACCAGTGTAGTCTGCCTCCCGAACAAACGATTTAAGTTGGTTCCTTTTGTTGTATCAAACACATAGCTACAGTTTATAACCAACTAAACAACTAATAATTATTGAGTGTAATTATTGTGAAAACACACTTGGAATTTACAAAAAAAGCACCTAAAGGACCCTCAGACTCTGAGAAACAAGATTCTCTGGTCTGATGAACCTCAATTCTAAGCATCATGTTTGAAGGAAACCAGCTCTGCTCATCACCTGCAGAGTAGCATCCCAAAAGTAAAGTGTGCTGGTAGCAGCCTCATGCTGTGGGGCTGTTTTTCAGCAGCAGGGACTGAGGGACTCGTTAGAGTAGAAGAAACGTATAGAGATATATAAAAAATATAGAATAAGAAAAATATAGAGATAACCTTAATGAAAACCCAGTCCAGAGCATTCAGAACCTCAGACTGGGCAGAAGGTTCACCTTCCAACAGGACAATGACCCTAAGCACACAGCAAGAGTGGCTTATAGACAACTGTGTGAATGTCCTTGAGTGGCCCAGCCAGAGCCTGGGATTGAACCCAATCAAATATTTCTGGTGAAACCTGAAAATGTGCATCTGCCCCCATCCAACCTGACAGAGCCTGAGAGGTGAAGAGGTGAGGTGAAGAATGGCAGATAATTGCAAAATGCTGATGAGCAAAGCTTGTCGCATCAAACAAAAAAAGACTTGAGGCTGTTAAGGTGCTTCGGCTAAATATTTAGTGATGCAATGTACTTATTTCAGTTTTTTTATTTTTAATAAATTTACGAAGTTGTGACAATTCTGTCTTTGCTTTGTCAGTATGGTGTACGGAGTGTAGATTGATGTGGAAAAAAAAGTAATTTAAAGAAGTTTATCATAAGCCAGCAACATAACAAAATGTAAAAAAAATGAAGGGGTATGAATACTTTCGCAAGGCACTGTAGGAGCTTCTGAATAGGATCCAAATTCAGTCCAAAGCCGGCTGAGTTGGCCATTCATCTGATAACCTCTCAAGTCATTCATCTCACACTCTATCTGATTCATTCTCCAAGTTTTGCTTCATCCAATCAGACTTTTTCTTTCCTCTCCCACGCTATTTCATCCAATCTGACTTCATCAGCCTCCGGCCTAATTCACAATTCCATTCATTAAAGCCGCAAAGTAGATAGAAGAGTTTGAGACACAGAAATAGAAAGATAATATCTGACATTCTGACATTATCATTATCTGCCCAGAAAATCTTCATCTTTGAAAAGGAGGCAGGGTGTAGAGCGAGAGAGAGGAGTCATTCATAATGTTCTGTCTGCAGCCCAAGTTAGTTTCTCTGCATATGTGTGGATTTATCCAGACCTGTTCCATTCACCCTGTTAGTTATTAATGACCACCCTCCATAATCACCATGGCGACAGCACTAACAATCAAAAAGTAGATGGACAACTAAACCAGGGTCTAAAGGAAGTTCTTCTTTGAACACTTCTAAGCATGTTGTAATACTCCAAAGAGACAGGAAAAATTGAAATCGCATCATATGACCCCTTTAAGTCGAACCCATAAACCTTTTATACTGTAACCTGTAACTTTCACATCAACACTCTCACCCTGCCTCAGAAGATAAAAACAACAATTCAGGAATGCTTCAATCATACTCCTACTGTCATGTGTCAGCGTTTGTTGCCAGCAGTGGCTGAAGAAGGTGGAGCGAATTCATCCTCTATATTTATAGCAGCTATAAAAACCCATAACCCTGGGTGAAAAATGTTAGCATGTAACACATCCCATTTTATATGCATGTTTGTTGGTTTTATAAACATGAATGGTAAAGAAAATCAGACTGACCAGCAGAGATTTGTTATTGTTTTTTATGTCATCAAAATTATGATTTTCACCTGTCTGACACTAAGACGGCAAATAAATTAATATATGAATGAATAACCAACCAGTTTTATACACTACCAGTCACAAGTTTGGAATAAATACATTTTTTAAAAGAAATCTCTTATGCTCACCAAGGCTGTTTATTTGATCAAAAATACAGTGAAAATTTTACTATGTTTTTACTGTATTTTTCAGCCTTGGTGAGCATAAGAGGCTTCTTTTAGAAACAAAAGAAATCTTAATTATTCAAAACGTTTGACTGGCAGTATAGCCTTACATTGACGTATCTAGAGAGCAGAATGTCATAGACATAGATGTGTAGATGCCACATCCGACCACTCCAGACACATCAACTCGTCCACCATCTTGGAACGGACAATGTTTCGTCACTCACAGTAAAAGTCACTGAATTTTCCAAGATGCCACAACAAGGTGCTGTGAAACACTGATTCTTTTAAAAACTTGTTCAGAATGCCAAACTAGTTTACTACCCTTACTATTAATGCACTATAATGAGTAGTATGCTATTCTGATTTCGGCCACTTATTTAGATAGAAAACAGGTCTTTATGAGTGATTTATTTATTAATTTACTCACTCAACAGATTCATTAAAAACCCTTATTCATTTATGAATGCTGCTACTGTGTTTTGCTCGAAAACACAACATTAAATTCTGCTGTGGCTTCGTTAGGATCTATTTATGTTGGTGGAGCAAAAACACAAGTAAAGGACCAAGCACAATAAGTTTAATAATCGTTGTAGAAAATAGCGGAATCCTTATAACGAAAACTAAACAGAGGAACGATATCAAGTGTTTTTTCGAGCTGATGAACAATAAACAATGACAGCCAATCAAAAACAGCTTGTCTTTAAAGAGCTCGAGCATTTAAACCAGCAGACAAAACTGCAGTGCACGCTTATAACAAACAACATTATCATGTCTTGGTGTGAACACTAATATACTTATCATATGATTCTAGGCGTGAATGGAACTTAACCTTCTCTAACTAAAATGTAAGTACTTGATATTAAAATCTTGTTTGTTGAACTGTTGTATATAAAGCTTCCTGTTGCATATATGTTTCTCCAATATATAGCAAACATTGAGAACTCAGCTCTAGTTTTAGACAGAAGATTCACATTTATATTTCTTGCCAAAAGAATGTGTTATCATAAGCTCAGTATGAAAACAATACAAGTTCATGGACTTTCCCCACTATGATTTTAAAGCAAACACGTGTACGTGTTCATAGCTGCATGTGCATGTTTTGATATCAGTAAGTAATGTGCTGAATTGGGGCTTCCCCCATGTCATTAAAGCACTATCACAGCTGATCCAGCCAAACCACTCTCAGCATGCTTTCACTCGCACATTACCTCTTGCACGCATACACACTAGGATCAAATAAACACACACTACCTTATATAGAAACAACAACAGCCTTCAGGCCCAAAACAACCAACGCTGACCACGATGTGATCTTCTATATTACAATCAGTTAAGCTGTTGTGATGATGCTTATGTTTGAGCAACTGAGTTGATGACTGAGATCAGACCAGCTAGTGATATCACAGCGATTCTGTTGAAAGAGAACACGAGTGACTAACACAGCAGCCTTTGATGATGATTTTCATAATTGTCAGCATAATTTACACCGCTCGAAGTCCAAGTACTGTCCATGTTCAAAGTGGTTTTAAAGGGGTCATATGATGCGATTTCCAGTTTTCCTTTCTCTTTGGAGTGTTACAAGCTGTTTGTGAATAGATAAGATCCCTAAAATTGCAAAGACTAAAGTCTCAAACCCAAAGAGATATTCTTTATAAAAGTTAAGACTGGTTCATGCCCTCCTAAAATGCCTCGTTCTAACACACCCCCACATATCTACGTCACGATGTGGGAAGATTTGCATAACGCCGCCAAATGTTCACGCAAAGAAAGAAGGCGTAACTTTATTGTTGCTGCCACTGCCACTGCCATGTTGTGAAGACGCTGTGTGTTTCGTTGCGAAAGCATTACACCAAATACACAAAATAATGTTCTTTTTAGCAACATCATATGACCCCTTTAAGTTCCACGCTATATAAATGAAAGTTTATCCTCCTCATTTTGCTATGCAGAAACTATTTTTTTGAATGTGGAAGACTTCCGATTCATTAGCCACTATAAAAATGTGAAGAATAACAAAGTGATGTAAATGGTAGAACTATTTGGTGTATAAACCAGTGTAGTTATGATTATGACAATGAATTATAATAATATGATGACAAATAACATTTTGCAATATCACAAGGCATATCTGTTTTTATAGAAGCTTGCTTCCGCCATTTTATAGAACAACCTATTCTATAAAAATTTCCCTGGATTCTTAGTTTACATTTCGCAATTCTATTTCCACCACAAAATAAAAAGTAAAAAAGGTAAATGCAACTTTTTATCTCACAGTTGTGTCTTTTTCTCACAATTGTGATTTTATATCTCACAATTTTTCGCAATTCTGAGAAAAAAATGTAAGATGCAAGATATAACAGAATTGCAAGAACAAACTCAGAATTGTGAGATACAAACACAGAATTGGCAGATATAAACTCGGTAAGGTAAGTCAGAATTGTGAGCTATAAACTCTCAATTGTGAGAAAAAATTTAAAATTGTTAAATAAAAAGTCGCAATTACTTTTTGTACTTTTTATTTTGTGGTGGAAAAAACAGAATTAGATATAAACTCGGAATTGCGATAAAGTTAGACTATTCAATTCTGACTTTTTTCCTCTGAAATGTGAGTTTATATCTCACAATTTTGAGTTTATATCTCTCAATTATGAGTTTTCTTTTTGAGAATAACAATTACAATCACATTTTTTACTTTTTATTTTGTGGGGGAATCCAAAAAAATTGTGCCATGTAAATTCAGAATTCAGAGAAAGAGGTCAGAATTGTGAAATGTAAACTGAGAATTCTGAGAAAAAAATGTTGGAATTGCAAGATGTAAACTCGGAATTGCGAGAAAGTAAGTCAGAGTTCTGAATTTTCTCAATTCTGTTTTCTTTCTCAGAACTGTGAGGAGAAAAGTCTTGGGAAAAAAAAACTTTGCAATTACCTTTTTTATTTATTTATTTTTGTCAAGCTTCCATATGTTTTGGCTGTTTTTTGTACAGGTACAATAACTGGAAGTGAATGAAACCGGAAGCAATGCACATTCAAGTCATAAATGGCTGCACCCATTCGTAAGTTAAAAATAAGGTGGATGCAGTCATTTGTTTGAGATTTGGTTTTTATATAGTGTTTGGTCAGTCTGGCTGATACTGTGAGCTACTGTGGTCTGATCAGAAATATCTGTCAATATTATCAGTAATAATATTTCATTAATAATAATTCACCAGGACATCACCTGTCAGTTGTCTGTAGAAATTACCCATTAAACCATGCAAAATAAGGGCCAAAATAAGTTTAGGCCTTTTTACAGAAAAAATGCTTGTTGAAATGATAAACACTATTAAATTAATAGAGGAATACTCAAGGCGATCTGACACAAAACCTTTCAGTTTGTTTGTGTAAAGTAATGGGTTTGTTTGACCCAGGCTAGGACTCAATTCAGTATAAATACCCCTTTTTCTTTGCTGAATGACACACATCTATCATCCTTTCTCTCTCTTTCTCTGTACATCTCATTTTTCTCTGACTGATTTGAGTTGGCTGTTATGCCCTTACCTGCGTCATCATGTCTTTTTGAAGAGATTCCCATCTGCCTTGTAGCTGAGACACGTCGTCAAACACAGACAGCCCTTCCGGAAGAATCTTTGAGACAAACAAGGGCAGCCACGTCTAATGGGATTTCTGATAGTCAGAGACCCCGAAAGGCCCTAAAAATATCACAGGCTGAGAGAGTTTCCCATCAGACATCAGAAAGAAATGTACACTACCGGACAAAAGTTGGAATAACTGAGACCTCATCGAAAGAAGTCTCTTAAGGTCACCAAGGCAATTATTAGATCAAAAACACAGCAAAAATATAGAAATAACATTACATAAAATACAAAAACATTTTTCTATTGTAATATATTTTAAAATGTCATTCATTTGTGAGATGACAAAGCTGAATACTAACAAAAAAATATTAAGCAGCACAACTGTTTTCAACACTGATAATAATAATATAAATATAATAATATACAATATATTATATATATAATAATATAAATGTTTCAAGCATTTATTCAAGCATCAGCATATTAGAATGATTACTGAAGGATCATGCAACTCTGAAGACTGGAGTAAGGATGCTGAAAATTCAGCTTTGCATCACAGGAATAAATTACATTTTAAAATGTATTAAAATAGAAAACAGTTCTTTTAAATAGGTTGTTTGCACATGACGTCGTTGCTGTTTTCTATATAGGAATCGCTAGCAGAAACTCAAAATGCCTATGTTTTGCATTGTTTATGGATGCTCAAATCGGTCAAACCGAGAAACCACAAGGAGCTTTTATCATGTACGGAAATGTTGTTGTTCATAAGGGGGGAAAAGGCAAGAAATTGACTGAAAAACGCATGAGAAAGTGGCTTAAAATGCAAGACAAAGTGGCTTGTATACCTGCGTCTGCGGTCGGGAAGAGCCAAGTCAGATAATGCTTGTGTGTGCAAATGGTTTATATAAGATATAATAATATATTAAGATATTAATAAAGAAATATATAAATAGATACAGGGCTGCCAACTCTCACGCATTCAGCTCGAGACAGTCAGAATTCACTCAATGATAAACGCTACTATATGTGCAGTTTAGAGAGCTTCATTGATTATAACGGAACATTGTGAGATTGCGATAAATATGAAGTGAGTGACAGGTTTTTAGTGATTATATGGAAGCGCTATTAGCTCGCTTTCTAGGCTATAATCAATTCAGAATTTGAATAAAAGTGTTGTTTTACGTGCTGCTAACAGGGCCAACGACCACATACCCTGTACATGCAGCAAAGTTTCAGGAGTGACATATATCCCGCATCCCTCATATAAATGCGGTATTCATTTTCGAAATAGCTTGTTTGCAATAAGGGTTAGTTGCTTAGCCTATATCCACCGCCTCGATGGCAGGCAACTATTTCAATTTAGTTGAAAAATCGCTCCTCTTCATAACATTAGGATCACGTCCAACATATGTTGTGATTTTCTGTTTATACCTTTCTCTTGTAATAGTGTCTAAACCAGTACAGTACAGACTTTCCTCAATCTCATCCATTCTGCTTTTCACTTCCTGCCCTCCATCTGAATTTCGCGCGTCATCAGAATCACGTGATTGCAAACAACCTATTGTAATAATAATTTACAATATTACTATTTTTACTGTATTTTTGATCAAGTAAATGCAGCCTTGATGAGCATAAAAGACTTCTTTCAAAAAAACATCTTCAAAAATTCTTAATTATTCCAAAAGTTTGACTGGCAATGTAAATGGCAAACATATTTTTGCTTGTGCTATTTTGCCAAAAAAAAATCTGGATGAATATTAGCTAATTAATTCTATAATAATTTTTTTTATTTACGGACAGTGTACACTAGCTCAAGACTTTGAGCTCTCGCAAAGGTCTTTCAGTTGAGCAGTATTGATTAGTCCCGTATCATTTTTGCATCTGAATAGTCAGTCAGTGACTCACTAATCTTAAGTTACTGCTGACCACTCGCTGCTCTTATGTACTGACCTCTCTGAACGTGTGATGATGTCATTGAGAACGCTCATGCGCTGATGACATCATATGCTGTCAAATCACAAGCAAGTCATTTTAGAGTATAAGTGCATAATTAATGCATACAAAGAAAACACTTAGGGAGGGCATTATAAATAAAGGTACTACAAATAAAGGCTGCACTAATGGATTTGCTGCTTTGTGTCAAGCATTTGTTTGCTTGTATTATTCATCATCCTAGCATGTTTCTTCCATGGCTAAACTGGCAAACGAAAGCATACATCATGGTGTTGATACAACATAGAGGGAAGAGATGGAGAAGAAAGGCAATTAATAAAATATCAAACTCAATTTCAATAAACAAACACAGAGTGTGCTTGTATCCTGAACAGGAGATTTCATCCTAAACTGAGCAAAACCGTGTGTGCTCAGAGATGTGGAAAACTATCATTTGAGGTCTAGTTCTAGTAGTAAAACCCCTAAAACGTGAGTATTATCTGTATTTATATCAAAGTATTTGATTTGAGTGGCAGAAAAAGGTAACCTCGATATTTTCCAAATTCAAACCGATTTGGTTGATTTAAGAGGAGCTGGCAACATTCACAGGCTTTGTTGAGTTTGGTCTTTATTCTAGGACAGCTGTGTTCAAACTCGGTCCTGGAGGGCCACTGTCCTCCAGAGTTTAGCTCCAACCCCAAATAAACACGCCTGAACCAGCAGGACACCGGCCCTCCAGGACCGAGTTTGGACACCCCTGTTCTAGGATATGCATAGGTCAATATTTAATCTTGTAAAGATATCATTTTGTTTTTGACTAAGCTTAAAATAATGGTAATGGTAAATCATTGTGGTTTCTGGCTCAAAAACAAAATAGTGCTGTTTGTGTGCTACGTGTGTCCCCATGACTTATTACTATTACTGCATTTAACAGGGTACTAAGCTTGTTGAACTGTTTGATAGATTACACTCTTATTTCATTTAAAATAAAAAATGATTAATGATTATAATTTATTATTAAAATAAATTATATAATTTATTAATCAGTTTATTTATTAAAAATTGATTGAACATTTATTTTGTATTTACATTTTTAATGAATAAAATACCTATATTAAAAAGTTATCTGAATATTTGGAAATATATATATATTAAAAAGTTATCTGAATATTTGGAAATTTGCATATTCTTATTCATCAAAATTGCATTTTAATTGATTATATAATATAGTTTTATATTGTAGCTAGCTATACTTTTTTTTTTTTAATGCTTCATGCATTTTCTGAAAAAAGGCAGAATTTGTCTTGAAATGGTTTAAACAAAGGGTTCAAGATTTGAAAGTTAGCCTCTACAGGTAGATGCTGTACCTACAACATTAAGCATTTTTCTCCATTGAACATTCAAAAGCAAGCCACATACAAACCAAAAATGCAATTACATTAAAGCATATATATATATATTATAACCTGGACAAGACAGCAACACAACTCACGTGGGTTTAACAGATAAATACATATACACATACATAAACACACAAGCAAGTTAAATCAAATTTCAAATAATAAAATATACAATGAAAAAAGGATATCAATACATAACATAAAGAAAGTCCTTCAATTGATTGTTGACAAATGTTTCAAGGACTTTGGCCAGGACAGACAGCTTGGAAATGGGCCGGTAATTATTTGGGAGTGTAGGATCTCCACCTTTAAACAGGGGAAGAACAAAAGCGTATTTCCATATAAGTGGAATTTCATTGAAGACAAGAGAAAGTTTTAAAAAAATGAGTCAGAGGCGGGGAAATAAAATCAGTTGCTAGATTTCAAAAGTAAGGTTCCAATTTATCAGGACCTGCCAATTTTGAAACATCTAAAGATTTAAGGGCTTTGCACACCTCAGAGATTGCAATTGGTGAAAAGTTGAATTATTGACTAGACACGAAACTCTCTAACTGAACAATAGACGGGTTCACATGAGCACCATTAATTGAATCAAACAAAAAGCCAGAAGCTATGAAGTGTTCATTTAAACAATTAAGCATTTTTACTTTATCAATGATTGTATGAGAGCCCTTCATAATACATGATGGAATTTCTATAATTTATTATTTTCAGTTAATGATTTAACCGTTTTCCAAAATTTTGATGAATTGTTTAGATTGTTTGATGTTTGTATGTTTGCTTTTCTGACAGCAACTGTGCATGCGTTGGGCAGTCGTCTGAAATCAAGCCAACCTAAATTTAAATCTGTTTTCCTAGCTTTTGCCCATGCCAGGTTGCGCTTGTGAAGCATATTTGATAAGAGAGGAGAAAACCATGCATTATTCCGACCCTTCACCCTGTACCTTTTGAAGGGGGCATGTTCGTCGACTAAAGCAGAAAAACTAACATAAAATAATTCCCAGGCTATTTCAAGGTCAGGAATTAACTTAATTTGTTCCCACTCCAAATTATTATAGGAACCTTTGTTATGAGAAATATTTCATGTCACGCTTTGTTATGATGCGTGGTTTGGTTTTAGGAATTTTTGTGTTTCTAACCGTTGAGATGACACTGATGTCATTCGCAAATATGGACACAGCTGAATACTTGTGCAGAACATTTGTTAAAATTAAATCAATTAGGGATGATTTTTCTGAACATTTTGGATTTTGTCTAGTGGGACTGTCAACAATCTGAAAAAAGATTCAATGCATTGCAGTAGGTTTTAAATTCATCAGTTGGTGAATGCAACAAATTCCAATTTAAGTCACCAAAAACTATCAAATTTTTTGCATCAAGATCTGAAAAGAACTGGAATAAAGAAGGAAGTGCACTACTATCAGCAATTGGTGTCCTATAGCAGCCAACAACCATTATGCTGAGAAATTTAGAGAACTCAAGATTGAGAGCTAAAAATTCAAATACATGAAAAGATATAATAAAATATTTACAAAAATGTGAGGGGTGTACTCACTTTCCGTACCCACTGTATATATATATATATATATATATATGAAACCCTAAAAGTATTCAATTAGTTCTTCTGCCATTTATGTAGCTCTCAGTGCACTGCACCATGTCCTGTTGAAAACATGTACGGAGTAAGGGGAAATGTTGTGTTTATCAGGTCATGTATTTTTCATTCATGTTAAATACATTATTAATGCTCTCATAACATTTACCCTACTTCCTGAACCACTGTTTTATTTTTCAACCCTGTTTTCACATTAATTAAAGATTTTGTTTTATTTTTGCATCAACGCAGCCTGCTTCTGTCATAACATTAAAGCCCAGTTCCACATGATGAAGATGTTGCACAGACCCTGTGATCATTTCAGTAATTATTGAGTGAGTGAGTGACGTGACATGTGGCCAAGTATGGTGACCCATACTCGGAATTAGTGCTCTGCATTTATCCCATCCAAAGTGCACACACACAGCAGTGAACACACACACACCGTGAACACACACCCAGAGCAGTGGGCAGCCATTTTTGCTGCGGCGCCCGGGGAGCAGTTGGGGGTTCGGTGCCTTGCTCAAGGGCATCTCAGTTGTGGTATTGAAGGTGGGAGAGAGCGCTGTACATTCACTCCCCCCACTTACAATCCCTGCCGGTACGAGACTCGAACCCACAACCTTTGGGACTTATTGATAAGTAGATTGGCTGACCAGTCAGATGGGAAGCTACTGAAAACATAAACAGCTTAGATTTATTGATTGATGGCATAGAGAAATGTGGATTTTCAACCATACTAAATGATTGAATGATGTGAATGATTTTCAATGTGGGTTCACTAGATTACCTCATATGGTCTTGATAACTTCTCGACATTGAAAATGATTTAGACATCTCTATATCCGCAAAGGGCTCAGGTCTGAAGAAATATGAGCAGATAAAGCTTAAACAATCAGACAGTGGGTTTTTAACACTCACTATATTATACACTCAAATCCTTGGCTAGCCATGTTTTCCTCAAAGTCCAAGCAAATTAATTGCTTGTTTGAATGATGACAGACATTCAAAGTACTTGGATGGAAAATAATACTTTTTTTTTTTTTTTTTACATTTAGAACACTTTTTTCAAACTTTACAACAGTTTTTCAAAAATGTTTAAGATAAAGACCCCCAAATAAGATAGTCTACTTGTGAGGGATCCCCTTGTTAAAATATAAAAGCATCTATATATCTGAATGCTTCAAGATCACATTATACTGCATGGAACAGATTTGGAGATTTGGAGAAATGTAGCATTACATCACTTGCTCACCGGTGGATCCTCCGCAGTGAATGAGTGCCGACAGAATTGGACTGTTTTTACTTGTAAACGGTGCTTGATCTGTGCATATTTCTCTCCTGATTCAGATGAGACAACTTTTTCACTGGAGAAAGCAATATAATAGTTGAGAACTCATATTATGGCCAGAAGCAAAGACTTAAAGTTAAATGCCTTAAAGATGGATTTGTTTCTCACAAACACACTGCTTTTTACTTCACAAAACATTAATTGATGGACTGGTGTTGTGTGGATTACTTGTGGATGTTTTTATCAGCTGTTTGGACTCTCATTCTGACGGCACCCATTCACTGCAGAGGATCCATTGGTGAGCAAGTGATGTAATGCTACATTTCTCCAAATTTGTTCCGATGATGAAACAAACTCATCTACATCTCGGAACGCCTGAGGGTGAGTATATTTTTAGCAAATTTTCATTTTTGGGTGAAATATTCCTTTAAGAGACAACACATAGTTTTCTCTTTATTAAATAACTGGCTTTTATCATTGTAATTATTAAAAAAAACTATCTAGAAAATATTTCCTGTATTAAATGACTGTGTACTGTGTATTGTCTACCCATAATGTTAAATGTATACACATATTTACACAAATTTGTTTTGCTATTTTGTTTTCTTTAAAACCATAGAGACTAGCACCATGATGTTGGCAACTGTTGCTGTTCAGCACATCTGTCAATCCCTCTCCTTTTCTCTCTCATCTCATTTTTGTGGACTTTTTTTTGTCTCTCTATTAGAAATACTTCTGTAGCGTAGGATGATAATCTGTTATAATGACAGCACGCTTTGCTCTTCGGGTTGAATGAAGACCCATCTTGTCTTACTTGTTTGAACAACATAAGTGTGTACATGTGCGTCCGTGTGTATTGTTGCACAGAAGCAGTGTCATTAAAGTGCAAATGGAGACACCCACTAAAATGTTCTCCACAAAGATATCACATACGCAGTCAGCCTACACACAATGCCGTCCCATCAGAGAGAATCCTCTGCCATCTCTAATGATGCTTTCTGGGGGTTGGAAGACACTCTGCCCTTTAACATGATGCAGGGCAGAGAAAGAGATAGATAGTAGGGAGGAGTGGGAGAGAAGGTCTAACCGTAGGTCATCGAGTGGCCAGATTTTTGGAAAAAAACAGACACACCCAACTTCTTCCCTCCCATCTGCTCGAAAGCAGAGGACGCTTCACACACCCATGTCAACCGCATGTTTTCCTGATAAAAACAACATTGGAACTGTCTTTGCTGGCTTAGGGAGACAAAACGGAGAAAAACAAGTGGTAGATATCTGTTTGGCTCTGGAATGTTCTGTTTCGTCCTCCCTAAAAGAAAATAAATCCTTTTATAGCCTCTCCCAAAGTTAAGAAGGTCTAAATAAAGTTTCAGCATAAAAGGACAACGATACATGAGACCCCCTCTTCTGCAGAAGTTAATGGCCCCCGAAATCCATTTTGCAGAGTTTTCTTTTCTTTTTAGTCACATACACTACCCTTCGAACGTTTGAGGTCTGTAAGATTTGTGGTTAGATAAGAAGTCTGCATTTATTTGTTGAAACAGTTGTGCTGTGTAATTTTATTTGTGGAACCCATGATACTTTTTTTGATGAATAAAAAGTTCAAAAGAAGAGCATTTATTGGAAATATAAATCTTTTGTAACATTATACGCTTCTTTACTGTCACTTTTGATCAGTTTTATGGATCCTAGCTGAATAAAAGGATAGATTTCTTTCAAAAAAACAAAAAAAATCTTTGAATGGTAAACTGTGATAAAGTTCCTGGCATACATGAATCGTACCTTTTCATATCCACTTGTGCAATCCATTATTTTTCATATCATATCAGATTTGATATTTATATTTTTATTTTTCATATTTAAAAGTCCTGTATTATGCATACCTCATTCCATATACTCATTCTTCTTAGCACATCTCTACATATATGTATTATTGCATTTATATTTTTCTCTCCATTTTTTTTAGTACATGCAAGACTTCATGAAAACATATACTACCGCACAATAAGTTGATCATTAATATTTTTTTTTATAAATTAAAACTTTTATTCAGCAAGCAAGCATTAAATTGATCAAAAGTGACAGTACAGACATTTATAACATTGGGGAAAAAACTATTTCAAATAAATGCTGTTCTTTTGAACTTTCTATTCATCAAAAAAATTATCACAGTTTCCACAAAAATATTAAGCAGCAAAACTGTTTTCAACATTGATAACAATAAGAAATGTTTATTACTGTCTATTAAATGGGAAGTGACTCACGTTTTCTTCAGAAAATGTAAAGCTAGCTGTAGTGACAGTGTATCCTGTTTGATGGTGTCATGACATTACAATGCACTTCACAGCAACAATTCAATGAAATAAAATGTGACTCGATACAATTCATGCTGAGAACAACCTGTCTGCCTTATCTGTAATATCTCTATATAATGGCTAACCTCCTTTGCTTGTAATGTGACTATATCCATTCATACATCCATCTATCCATTTTTTAGTCATCAGCCTCAGAATTCAAATAAATTCCTGCTTTCTGGAAGATCAGAGAGTATTTGTAATCACTGTCATCATTTCCTATAAGTCAACATATCCCTTACATTACGATAAGTGCTGTGCGGCAGCGCAGTTCCTGTTAGTACCATGGTACTTCCTTGATTATTAGTGAAGATCAGATATTCTGTAGCCAGGCATCAGAAACCTTGACATAAACGCTGCCAGTCAAACCAATATTACGCAACAATGGTGTTTGTGATGCTTTCAAGGAAACCATTAATAGGTTTTCTGACGTCTAGATAGCACGTGTGTGTGTGTGTGTGTGTGTGTGTGTGCCTTCTCCGGTTTCTCTGGAAGAAGTGCACTAACATGATGGGAAAACATAGCGCTTGGGTCACATGACTGGGCGGAAGTGTGATGCAGTCAACATCAGGGATGCTGGGAAAAGCAAAAGACCTCTGATTAGCTCTTATAGGACCTCCTAGACAGGCAGCATCACTGCCCTACTGAGCTGATAGACTTCAGCTGAACCATCCCACAAGCGATCAATAGCAGTGATACGTTTACAGTAAACCATAAGGCATAAAGACAGAAACTTTTTTTTTTTTTTGCTCTTTCTGTAAACATTTACATGAATCTGACCATTTGTAAAATTCTCTGTACTCAATTTTATTCGTAGACACTCACCAGAAAGGTATTTTAACCAGTGCTGACCGTTTTAAAACACTGAGTAGGGTGTTGTTTATGTGACACGTTTACATCACAGCCATGATTTGCTACTTGCTAATACTAGTCTGAGGCAGGTGGCACAAGCAGGAGGGAAATTTTCTGCTGAAAAATAGCTTAAGCTGGTTTGCATGTCTTAGTTTCCGTACCTGGTCAGACTGGTTTATTGGCTGGTTTTATAGAGGTTTGGACACTTTTGAGCTGGTCAGAGACCAGCAAATTATGCAAGACTGGCTTGGTTTATGGATATGCAGAAGTTGATTAAAGGCTAATAATTAAATACAAAAAATTTAATTGCTAAATAAATAAAGATGAATACATTCATGAATAAAATTAACAATAAATACGTTTTATGATAAAAAATAAATAAAAGGCTAAATATATTTTTTTATTTGTTTACCTGCATGCCATGTGACCATTAACTGACATCAGAAAAACTGTGATTGTGTTGTTAATTTATAGAAATATTAACTTTAATGACACAGGATTTGCAAGCCATTCATTGTCACCCTGAGAAAAGGTGTGGAGATGGAAGGAAAATGAAGGAGGAATGTGAGAATATTTTTTCTCTCTTTGTAGTCTATTTATTAATATTTAATATTAATAATATTTATTCACTTTAGCGGGAGGGACAGACACTCTCTAATGTAAAATCTATTTTAAACCAACCTAAGCTGGTTTGCTGGTCTAAGTTAGTCTCCCTACCTGATCAGAGTGGTCTGTTGGTTGGTTTTATAGTGGTTTGGGCACTTTTGAGCTGGTCGGGGTCAGATAGACCATAAGACCAGAAAAATAGGTTGAGCTGGCTTAGGCTATACATTAGGATAGCGTTTACCACACTGGGGTTTGTGAGTTCATGAAAAGCTAATTAATTAAAGAATAAAAAGTATGAAATAAAATGTATAAGTAATTTTTAAATTAAAACAACTAATAAAAAAGATGAAATTATATATTTGCTTACCTGCATGTCATGTGACCAATAACCGTCATTAAGCGTGAACATGTGAATGTGTTGGGGTGCTTCAAGTAAATATTTTAGGTTAAAAGCTGACAAAAAAAAAAAGGTTGGGAAACCCTTCATTAGCTAAAAGTTATGAACTGGATATGAACAGAACCACAAAACTTGCCATCTAATAAAGTATTACAGGTGAACACTTTTTAACTTAAATGTTCCTGATCCACCAGTGAGCATGTGGCACTGAATGTGGCATTAATGTTACACAATTTATCCAGGATTTGAACTTTTTTTTGTCATCCTGGGGAGGCTGAGAAAAAGCGTGAAGTTGAAGGAAAGATGAAAGTGGAAAGTGAGAATATTTATTCTTTCTTTTGTAGTTTTAACTTGCCTTCTTGGCGATGGTGAGGGCCAGGAGTTTGTAGTTGGATAGTTTGCAGATGCTGCATGTGAGACCCTTTAAAACAGAGTAATCCACAGCTGCGGAGAAAGAAGATTTAGTATCATCACCATGTTTGAATGAAGCATACGATAATGGTTGTACATTACAATAGAACATAAATATACATTACACCTAAATGTTATTATACACTTTTTTTTTGTCAGACTTTTATTGTTTAGGAGACTTAATGTTTTTTTCTCTCGTTTTCTGGTAAATATATCTCTTCAATGATGGTTAAGACTAATATCTTGTTGATTTAATAGTTTTGGCTCATTTTCGTACCATGAAGGTATTGAAATGAAAGGATGTTCTAAACACAGCAACAGGAGGTTTCACTTGTGTCAGAAAACCACAAATCCTCGGACATCCTAAAACTCATTTATCATCCTCTTAAGTGCACAGAAAACAGGCCTTTGACATCTCAGCACTCCCCAGAAAGCAGAATGCTTTCCAAGACAGCACAAAGCACCTGTTTCAGATGGTTCCTGTGTAACATGGTTCTCGTGGTTTGGCTATAGAATTGGCATGAAGACCAAATGAAAACTCACATAGAACAGAAATGCTGGGCCAAAGCCTGGCTTCACCACAGCTAACTCACATTGAAACATATGAACATTCAGTCTCAACTCTCAAGACCCTTGAGGAGGATTGTTAGCATTACAACTTTCCAGAAAAAAATATCATGTAACATCACACCGATATGAAACAGAATACATTTTGGAATCCACAGCTGGATTTCGGCTCCTTTCACTTTCCCGTAGAGAGACAAAAAGGGAGTGAATAATAAAGAATGAAAAGTCAGTAATCCTGTGAAATATGATTTCATTTTATGGACTCGGGGGGACGGTAGAGACTTTGAAGTTTTGCCACTGTTGGTTTCAGGATGAGATCTCAAGACTGCGCAAGTGAAGCGTGATACCCGATAGTCGCAATCCAAATCACCATCATTGCACATCAACAATTCAAAACCTTGAGGCCAGATGATTTTCATAATGATTAGCTTTGCATTTTGAGCATCACCTCAATGGATTGTATAATCCTGAGGTCTTCAAAGATGCTTATAATAGTCCAATTATGCATGCATGCGACTCTGACCATATAGGGTGCACTGCAACATTTATGGACTGTGCTACACTAAACCCTGGGGAATTGGTATACTGCCCCCTCTACTGGTTAAAGAAAGATATTTCATTAAAACATTAAAAGAAAACCAAAATGATATCTATAAAAAAACAACATTCAGTTTATTGACATAAATACATAATTTACATGTTCGACACTCAAAAACAGGGTTTTATACAATCCATTCAATGTTAACAACAGACAAATAAGCAATTTTGAGCTCTGGAATGGTCAATATGTACACAAAGCAGTTTTTTTTTTTTTTGCTCTTTCTGTAAACATTTACATGAATCTGACCATTTGTAAAATTCTCTGTACTCAATTTTATTCGTAGACACTCACCAGAAAGGTATTTTAACCAGTGCTGACCGTTTTAAAACACTGAGTAGGGTGTTGTTTATGTGACACGTTTACATCACAGCCATGATTTGCTACTTGCTAATACTAGTCTGAGGCAGGTGGCACAAGCAGGAGGGAAATTTTCTGCTGAAAAATAGCTTAAGCTGGTTTGCATGTCTTAGTTTCCGTACCTGGTCAGACTGGTTTATTGGCTGGTTTTATAGAGGTTTGGACACTTTTGAGCTGGTCAGAGACCAGCAAATTATGCAAGACTGGCTTGGTTTATGGATATGCAGAAGTTGATTAAAGGCTAATAATTAAATACAAAAAATTTAATTGCTAAATAAATAAAGATGAATACATTCATGAATAAAATTAACAATAAATACGTTTTATGATAAAAAATAAATAAAAGGCTAAATATATTTTTTTATTTGTTTACCTGCATGCCATGTGACCATTAACTGACATCAGAAAAACTGTGATTGTGTTGTTAATTTATAGAAATATTAACTTTAATGACACAGGATTTGCAAGCCATTCATTGTCACCCTGAGAAAAGGTGTGGAGATGGAAGGAAAATGAAGGAGGAATGTGAGAATATTTTTTCTCTCTTTGTAGTCTATTTATTAATATTTAATATTAATAATATTTATTCACTTTAGCGGGAGGGACAGACACTCTCTAATGTAAAATCTATTTTAAACCAACCTAAGCTGGTTTGCTGGTCTAAGTTAGTCTCCCTACCTGATCAGAGTGGTCTGTTGGTTGGTTTTATAGTGGTTTGGGCACTTTTGAGCTGGTCGGGGTCAGATAGACCATAAGACCAGAAAAATAGGTTGAGCTGGCTTAGGCTATACATTAGGATAGCGTTTACCACACTGGGGTTTGTGAGTTCATGAAAAGCTAATTAATTAAAGAATAAAAAGTATGAAATAAAATGTATAAGTAATTTTTAAATTAAAACAACTAATAAAAAAGATGAAATTATATATTTGCTTACCTGCATGTCATGTGACCAATAACCGTCATTAAGCGTGAACATGTGAATGTGTTGGGGTGCTTCAAGTAAATATTTTAGGTTAAAAGCTGACAAAAAAAAAAAGGTTGGGAAACCCTTCATTAGCTAAAAGTTATGAACTGGATATGAACAGAACCACAAAACTTGCCATCTAATAAAGTATTACAGGTGAACACTTTTTAACTTAAATGTTCCTGATCCACCAGTGAGCATGTGGCACTGAATGTGGCATTAATGTTACACAATTTATCCAGGATTTGAACTTTTTTTTGTCATCCTGGGGAGGCTGAGAAAAAGCGTGAAGTTGAAGGAAAGATGAAAGTGGAAAGTGAGAATATTTATTCTTTCTTTTGTAGTTTTAACTTGCCTTCTTGGCGATGGTGAGGGCCAGGAGTTTGTAGTTGGATAGTTTGCAGATGCTGCATGTGAGACCCTTTAAAACAGAGTAATCCACAGCTGCGGAGAAAGAAGATTTAGTATCATCACCATGTTTGAATGAAGCATACGATAATGGTTGTACATTACAATAGAACATAAATATACATTACACCTAAATGTTATTATACACTTTTTTTTTGTCAGACTTTTATTGTTTAGGAGACTTAATGTTTTTTTCTCTCGTTTTCTGGTAAATATATCTCTTCAATGATGGTTAAGACTAATATCTTGTTGATTTAATAGTTTTGGCTCATTTTCGTACCATGAAGGTATTGAAATGAAAGGATGTTCTAAACACAGCAACAGGAGGTTTCACTTGTGTCAGAAAACCACAAATCCTCGGACATCCTAAAACTCATTTATCATCCTCTTAAGTGCACAGAAAACAGGCCTTTGACATCTCAGCACTCCCCAGAAAGCAGAATGCTTTCCAAGACAGCACAAAGCACCTGTTTCAGATGGTTCCTGTGTAACATGGTTCTCGTGGTTTGGCTATAGAATTGGCATGAAGACCAAATGAAAACTCACATAGAACAGAAATGCTGGGCCAAAGCCTGGCTTCACCACAGCTAACTCACATTGAAACATATGAACATTCAGTCTCAACTCTCAAGACCCTTGAGGAGGATTGTTAGCATTACAACTTTCCAGAAAAAAATATCATGTAACATCACACCGATATGAAACAGAATACATTTTGGAATCCACAGCTGGATTTCGGCTCCTTTCACTTTCCCGTAGAGAGACAAAAAGGGAGTGAATAATAAAGAATGAAAAGTCAGTAATCCTGTGAAATATGATTTCATTTTATGGACTCGGGGGGACGGTAGAGACTTTGAAGTTTTGCCACTGTTGGTTTTAGGTTGAGATCTCAAGAGTGCGTAAGTGAAGCATGACACCTGATAGTCACAATCTAAATTACCATCATTGCACATCAAAAAATCTAAATCTTCTGGAGGCCAGATGATTTTCATAATGATTAGCTTTGCATTTTGAGCATCACCTCAATGAATTGTATAATCCTGAGCTCTTCAAAGCTGCTTATAATAGTCCACTTATGCACGCATGCATGTGACTCTGAACATATTGGGTGCACTGCAACATTTATGGACTACACGAAACCCTGGGGAATTGGTGTATTGCCCCCTCTACTGGTTAAAGGAAGATATTTTGTTTAAAAAAATCTTCTCTTTTCCTTTTTACTAATTTAATACTTTTTTTTTTTCATTGCAAATAATATTATCTGCATAATAATTTGTGTGAAAGTTAACTATTTTAATGTATAAATATTAACATTAAAATATTAAAGGAATAGTTGACAAATTAAAATTTGTTGAAAATGTACGCATCCTCAGGCTTTGCAAGATGGAGATGAGTTTGTTTCTTCATTGGAACAGATTTGGAGAAAAGTAGCATTCGATCACTTGCTCACCAATGAATCCTCTGCAGTGAATGGGTGCCGTCAGAATGAGAGTCCAAACAACTGATAAAAACATCACTCACAAGTAACACACTCAACTCCAATCCATCAATTAACATCTTGTAAAGAGAAAAGCTGCGTGTTTGTAAGAAACAAATCAATCATTAAGACGTTTTTAACTTCAAACTGATGCTTCTGGTTAAAATGAGTCCTCTATCCATAATGTTACCTCCAGTAAAAAAAATAAAATAAAAAAAATATTTGTCTATTCTGAATCAGGAGAGAAATGTGCACAGATCAAGCACTCTTCATAAATTAAAACAATATGTCGGTGGGGTTTGATGTGAGAGGACAACAGGAGATGGACTTTTTCACTGGAGAAAGCATTATTATGGATTATGGACTTGTATTTTAGCTGAAAGCAATGGCTTGAAGTTAAAACGCATTAATGATGAACTTGTTTCTTACAAACAAGCAATTTAGCACAAGATGTTAATTGATGGACTGGAGTCATGTGGATTACTGTGATGTTTTTATCAGCTGTTTGGACTCTCATTCTGGCGGCACCCATTCACTGCAGAGGATCCATTGCTGAGCAAGTGATATAATGCTAAATTTCTTCATATCTGTTCATATCTATCTGTTCAAAGTCATCTACATCTTGGAAAGTGAGGGTGAGTAGATTTTTAGCAAAGATTAATTTTTGGGTTAACTATTCCTTTAATCTTCATATTACATTTACATATAATTAAACAAAATAAAAATCCCAAAACTTTGTTTATTTGAAGGTTTAAATGAATGAATTTTCAATGTGTTCTTAGACTTATGGAGTTGTGCATCTCAGTCTTTGATGTAACATTGAAATAAATTCACAATGATATCTATAAAAAAAATTTAAAAAAACAACATTCAATTTTTTGGCATAAATACACAATTTACATGTTCGACACTCAAAAACAGGGTTTTATCCATTCAATGTTAACAACAGACAAATAAGCAATATTGAGCTCTGGAATGGTCAATATGTACACAAAGCAGTTGCATAATACAGTTGATGGCTTTTTCCAACAGATTCGATAAAATTGTGATTTGATCAAATCACATGTTCCATGGAGTATCTGCTAGCAGTTGGAGTAATCGTCTATCAGCAATCTGAAATAACACTTAAGAACCTTCACACCACATTTTCTAATGATCACCCCATGCTAAACAGTCTTTTCTTTAACTATATCTGCCCTCCACCACTGCACATTATGAAATGGAGCACATCCGGTTCACGTCTTCTATTGCATTTTCTTGTTCTCTCTGGCTGCTTTTCTTTTTAACTGCAGTATCTTCAATTCTGTCATGGTTGAGAAGGTCCTCCACACCCACACAGCCTAAAACACAAAGACTGAGTTTAAATCAAAGGCGAAATCTTAACATACTGTAAAATTAATCAGATGAAATGCATATTTTAGTATTATATATAAAGAAGACTATTCTAAAAAGGAAAAACTTACCACAATAATAACAGTGTTGAGCATGAGCGGGACTGAGTATACTAGTGATATGAACATTCCTTTCGAATCAAAGTATTGGAACTTTGAAAAAGACCTAAAAACAAAATGCAGTCACATTAAGTATAACAACAAAATAAACATACAATCATAACAGGGGGTTATGGTGGGGATATAATCACCTCCAATTCATTGCTGCCAGCTCGTTCAGGTATTCTGCACTGTAAACCATTGCAACTGCAAAAGATGAAATACTATGTCATCTGGTAAATCTATAATTAACATGTTTACTATAATTAAATATAAATGATATACATTAAAATGCCTTCACAATTCAGAAAACACATTGTGTTTGTTATAATGTAATCTTCTAAGAAAATTAATGCTTTGTTTTTCCATTATAATTTTATACATTTACCCTGATAGCATTTTTTTAATGCAAAAACTCACCCATCAAGAGAAAATGACAGATCTGTAGACGGTAGCATTTGCAGGACAGAATGGTGAAAGCAAAACACAAGACATGAAAGGCTAGCAGACCCATCAGCCAGGATTCAGACCAGTCAACCTGGAAACCAGATCACAAGATTATTACTAGTTCTTCCTAGGTACAAAAAATACGTTTTCTTCACTTAATCCACGTGGCCTCGGTTGTACTGAAAAATACCCAAGAAACTCTGGATTAGCTTTATGTGAACAATAAAAAGAGAATGTAATGTTGCTGTAAACTTACAGACTGTAGAAAGCTCCATAATGATGTGATGCGAACATTGCTGAATCCATCGATTGGAATGGCGCTGATATTCTTAGCTTTGGACTCGGTCATTTTATTAGACTGCACGCCACTGTATTAGCAGCTAAACCACACACACACAACATAAACACTTCCGCATTCGTCACGGTCTTTCTCTCTAAGTTCACCAATGCATGGCGACATTAGTTGATGCTGAAGTGCAGGTTATTGTTGTTTCATATTCATTATTATTACTTATACTAAATTTTAAGAGTGGGTTTGAAATACAAATAGAATGTTTTAAATTCCCGCATCGGGTTAAAAGGAACAAAATTGCGACAAATAAATGAAAGAAGATGTGTAGCAATGGAAAATTCAAAATAAAAGTCACATGGAAACCTGTATTTATAACAAGGCTGGTCGACATGGTGATACTCAACCTACTTACAAACTTTAAACGGCAAGAATGTATGATTATCACACATAAACAGTTACAGCAAATGGTACAATTAAATGTCAAAGAAAATTTAAATACAGCTGATATATTTGTATATATTTCAATATATCTGATACAATATCCAAACGCCCTATCAGAGATGTAGAATAAAAAGCTGGGATATTGTTGGATTTAGTTGAAAAAATATAATTTATTGTAAATAGAATTTATAATGTAATTTATTATAATATTTCTATTCGTACTAATTTTGTATTCAATGATATGTATGATGTGTGTGCGTGTGTGTGTGTTTGGAAAGTTATAATTCATTCTTTTTAGACTGTGCTGATATTTTTATGATTTATTTATTTATTATTTTGTTTCATTTTATTTTATTATTTTACAATTTACTAGTTTTTAAAAGCTTAAAACCAGCTAAAACTAGAAAAGACTAGTCTTAAAGGGACTTTGGTGTCCATGCTGCTTTTATAATGTTGAATAAGTTGATTGTAAATTGAATGCTGTCTTATAATATTTTTGGTTAATAAAAAAAGATGAAAAAATTATTTTTGTGAATGACTTTTTTGTGTTTGATATTCTATTTTTTAATATTTAATTTGTTTTAAAGTTGTGTGCTCGGTTGTTTGTTAATCATCTGTTTTTTGTTGTTGTTGTTGTTGTTGTTGTTGTTTTTAAGAAAAGCACTTAATTTGTTAAAACCAACCTGAATCTAAAATGATGTTGCATTCATGTATAATTTGTGTATTTATGTATAATTTACATTTCTTGAAATATCATATCCTTATATCTTGGTATCTCTAGTGTTGTAATGGGCATTTAAAAACAATTATTTGACAACAACAATGATTAATTGTAATTTATGGATGCATTTGGAGTGGAAATAAAGATAATTTTGTGTCCGTGTAACACAATTCAGTTCTGAACGGGTTAAGGTCAAACGATACCGCAGTCGCATTCCAGCCGGCGATGACGCGCTTCCTGTGACGCAAGGAGATTTTAAAACATTGTCCTTCTCAGTAATGGCGGCTTCGTTCCCTTCGCTTTCGCTAAATAACAATAAATGGTACTTCACGCGCGAACAAATCGAAAACAGCCCATCTCGCCGAGCGGGACTTGATCCCGACAAAGAGCTCTCGTACCGACAGCAAGCTGCTAACCTGCTGCAGGACATGGGACAGCGGCTCAACGTGTATCTTTTTCAGTTTGTGAGGCGTCGCTCTCGGCAGCTGCTCAGAGGAGACTGACGCCGGTTCGGGCGGCTTGTGTGGTGTTGTGTTTCAGCATTATAATGACCTGAAACAGCTCTACCAGTAAACACGCCTGTTGTATTGTGAAACTTGTGGATTAAGGCGAACGGAATAAAAGATTTATGTCCCCGTTTTGTGTTTTTTTTTTTTGGTTTAGTTAAGGCCGTAGGGCCTAGCTGGAGGTGTCTTTCCTACTGAACAATAGCGCAGCCGGTGTCACTGCCATTCCCACTCTCCATTTTCCGCAATTTTCTTCATTATACCATTTGTTTACACTTTAGTGTTAGATTTATATGATATTTATGCCATTCCAAACATATATCCGTTAGTATTATTTAAACATATCTTGACTTGCCCTGCTTGAGAGAAGTTCTAATACCGTAATAGAATATATAACGTTAGTAATAGGAAGGAGAATATGAATTATTCGGTTTTATTTTAGGTTAATAATGTTCCATAGATTAAAGGAAAGTAGTTGAATTGTTTTTCCTTTGGTAGGAACATGTGCTAATGTGTCTAAAATTAAATGATAGTACCTCTAATGAATTACAATACAAGAATTTAATGAAAATATGAATCTGTGATTGACAAGCCCAGCATATTGCTCAAGAAATTTTGGCTGGACATGCTCTCCTAAATATCAATACTAGTTATGATCCTTTTGAAATACTGAGGTTGTTGAGTTGAGCAGTTGTGCTGTTTTTCTTAAATGCTTTTAATGTGTTACAATCCTTAACTTTGAGCTATTAGGTCTCAACTTACAATTAACACTGCCATTGTGTATATGCATCGGTTCTACATGATCCAGTCCTTCACTCGCTTCCACCGGAATGTATGTGCTTTATTCTTCCACAAGCTTTTTATAAAAGCACCATTAAAAACAGCTGGCTGCATTGGACGGGACTCTAACCTCTGCTTCTGTCATGTGCTGCACAGGTGATTGCTCCTGCAGCTCTCTTTTTAGCCGCTAAAGTGGAAGAACAGCCCCGCAAGCTAGAGCATGTGATTAAGGTGACCCATGCATGTCTCAATCCTCAGGACCCGTCACCAGACACCAGGAGTGATGTAAGTAATGATAGTATCTATGTGGCATGGCATTCAAACCATCTGTGAGAGTCACATTTGTTTAAATGGAACTTATTAGAGTACAAGTTTTTCTTGACCATATTTTTCTTTTTTTTTTTATACATACATATATTTTTAATTAGTTTTTATTTTTATATTTTCCATTTCCATTTTTAGTTTCAATTTTTGTAAATGCATTGTTTTTGTCAGTTTCGTCAGATAATTTTTTTTAAATGTCTATACAGTTTCAATTATTTTTTATTTCAGTTTTAATGTTAGTTATTATCAAGTTGAACTAAACAAAATTGAGAAATGTTGTATTAGCAATTAGCTTAAATTTCTTGACCATTTTTCTTTTTTTTTTTTTTTTTGAGTTAACTATTTCTTAAAGGGATAGTTCACCTAAAAACAGTGGTGGAAAGAGTACTAAAAAATGTTACTTAAGTAAAGGTATTGCTACTTAAAGGCAGAGTAAGTGATTTCTGGTAGCCAGTGTTGATATTTGAAATCACCAAAACAAACACGCCCCT
>NW_015646165.1:967694-967981 GCF_001515625.1 Sinocyclocheilus rhinocerous | reverse complement strand
TTGGCCCGAATCAGTTTTCTAAAGTGTTTTTGAAAAATCACATACCCTGCCTTTAAGGAATAAATTACTTGAGTACAAGTAAAAGTACTGAAAAATAATATGACTCAAGTAAGAGTAAAAAAGTAGTTTGCTGAAAAACTAAAGTTACTGTGTTACAAAGTACTTTAGTATTATTTTTCTGTTTTTCCCCACAATGAGACGATGTGAGCATTATGGGGCAGGGTTAACCCTAATCCTAACACCAATGTACTGTAATGTCTGTTTCACAAGTGAGACCCAGGAAATCC
>NW_015646165.1:966371-967663 GCF_001515625.1 Sinocyclocheilus rhinocerous | reverse complement strand
AGGCGCCTTTGCATTTCCTTTCTAAACAATCTTCTGCCATCGTCTTGTCTTTTTCACCTCACTCTTGTCAGTCAGCTCGACTCATTCTCCTCACGTGATAAATAAAATCGGACTCCTGCTCCGTGGTGCACGGTTCGGCACATTGAGTTTTTCCTCAGATTTCTTGGCTTTCAAATAGCTTGAAAAAGCGCCGTGCATATTTTACTTTCACTTTCAAATTAGCGGCAATTATAAATAAAATACACAAAGTTTAAATAAAGTAATCAGCAAACACTGTGGAATCAAATAAATAAGAAACAAATGTTTAAATAAACTTCCAGTCAATAGGCTTTTCAAAATATAAAATATAAAACAGGCGCCTTTGCATTTCCTTTCTAAACAATCTTCTGCCATCGTCTTGTCTTTTTCACCTCACTCTTGTCAGTCAGCTCGACTCATTCTCCTCACGTGATAAATAAAATCGGACTCCTGCTCCGTGGTGCACGGTTCGGCACACTGCATTGAGCATTTAGTTTTTAAAAGTGTCTGTCCTCTAACTGAACTAGGCTAAATTATTTTTGTTACTATAAATAAATCAAAACGGCGGGGTAGCCAAATGACGTATCCGGTGTTGCGGCTTAACACCGGTGTAACCGAAAACACCGTCTATCGCAGCAAGCCTACCGAGTACTGTAATGTCTGTTTCACAAGTGAGACCCAGGAAATCCCTTATATGGAGAAATGCATCAGATATCACTACAGCTGAATAACATGCAGATAGAGACGCTTTTACTGATGAAACGTGGAAGACAATAAACACACAATTGCAATGCAATAACTGACATAGCTTGTATCACAGTATAGAATTTTATAACAAAATATTTTCTGTCTCACTGTGATAAGAAGCAACATGGAACCACAGAAGCTACTGTTTCAAACACGAATGATGTTATATAGTGATTTTGGAGTAAAACATGAAAAAAATAATGTGGGGTATGGGTAAGGTTGGGCATCGTTTGAATTTTAATGATTCCAAGTCTTGTCAATTCCTAATTTCGATTCCAATAAGGTAATAAATAAATGAATAAATAAATAAAAAATCTTAGATATCTTATTAAAAAATATTTCATAGTTAGCTGAATACTATGAATGAAAATCAACAGGCTAAAGAACACTTACACAAGGATGTGTGTGCAGCAGAGAAAACAGCCTGTGAGTCTTCTTGACTTGAATGGATTAAAATCACATTGAAAGTGTAGTTTGTAATAATAACAAAGGTGGACTCCAGGCACATTTTCGGTAGGACAAAAAAA
>NW_015646165.1:962808-966350 GCF_001515625.1 Sinocyclocheilus rhinocerous | reverse complement strand
TAAGGCAGAATAGTTTCTATACTGTAATAAATGTTATGTCAATTAGCACTGCATTATTAATATACTATTTATTACCTGGAAATGACCTGAAATGACCTTTGTGGCTGACTCTTAACTTTTATAAAGAATATCTCTTTGGATTTGAGACTTTAGTTTTTGCAACTTTACAGATCTTCTTTATGCACCAAGAGCTTGTTGTAACACTCCAAAGAGAAAGGAAAAATTGAAATCGCATCATATGACCCCTTTAAGCTACAGCAATAGCGGGATGCCTTTGTCAGAAATTATCTATCTATTAATAACCAATCACATTACAGCCTTGATGTCATTGAATTTCAGTCAGAGTTGTGCAACACTCAATCGCCTTTTACGGATCCCATAGGAATGAGTGAGAAATGCCGTAAGCTGAATCCCACTAGGGATGTGCTGGTCTAGTCGACTAAACGGTACAGCTCCTACTAGTCGACACTGAAAACAATAGTCGATTACACGACAGCAAAAAACCACAACATGATTTTATCATTCAAATTACCATCATTTTAACATTGCATTTAAAACATTTTAAATAACAAGTTAAAATAAAACGTTTGAAAAATAATACGTTTATCTGGGCGGAGACTACATTTTTATGCAATAAAATCACATCATTCACTACAACCCGTCGGTGCTGCGATCCCGTCCGCGCCGCCTATTCCTCTAACGAAGACCCACTTCGGTGGTGGTGCGGGATGGCCAGGCGCTTTCTGAAACTCTATCGGCTTGCTTTTTGTTATCTCTGCGTGCCTGCGACTTCAGTTCCTGCCGAGCGCGTTTTTTCAAGTGCAGGAATTTTTCGACTAGTCGGATACAAAACTTTCATTTAAACGACAGTCAAATTAGTCGTCGCGCACATCCCTAAATCCCACCTGTCGCAAAAAGTCAGTGACTTCTCTTATAAAACTGCATTTTTTCCATGGTATTCTCTAAAAAATAGTTCAATCCAAAAGTATTATTTAGTGTAAAACATGTTGGAGATTAGCTGATGGGCTGTCGATTCATTAAATGATAAGCCGTTTCCTCTAAAAAGCTGTTTATTCAGCGTAGTGAAGCCTTTCCTCCATTCAAAAACAAAGGGCCTCTGGTCTCCTTTCCCACGTACTGTCAGACCGGAAGCGTTAGCTTTAGCCATTACGCTTTTTTGGCTAATGGTTGCAGGCTTACCTTCTAGTTACTTTTTTTATTTTTTATTTTTTATTAACCAGAACAAAATATACAGCATTTTACAAAAACATGCCAGAGTGTACAAACCATTGATTCATTAAAGGGTTAGTTCACCCAAAAATTAAAATTCTGTCATTAATTACTCACCCTCATGTCGTTCCACACCCCTAAGACCTTCGTTCATCTTCAGAACACAAATTAAGATATTTTTGATCAAATCCGATGGCTCAGAGAGGCCTCCATTGACAGCAACGCCACCCAAACTCTCAAGATCCATAAAGGTACTAAAGACGTCGTTAAAACGGTCAACATGACTACAGTGGTTCTACAATAATTTTATGAAGCGACTTTTTGTGCGCAAAAACAAAACAAAAATAACGACTTAATTCAACAACCTCTTCTCTTCTGTGTCATTCTCATACGTTGTTTACGTCCAGCGCTTCCAGGTTCTACGTCAGCCGGCGTTCGGACGTAGAACACGGAAGCCTTCACTGTGCTTACTGCAATAAAGTCGTTATTTTTGTTTTGTTTTTGCGCACAAAAAGTATTCTCGTTGCTTCATCAAATTATTGTAGAACCACTGTAGTCACGTCAACTGTTTTAACGACATCTTTAGTACCTTTATGGATCTTGAGAGTTTGGGTGGCGTTGCTGTCAATGGAGGCCTCTCTGAGCCATCGGATTTGATCAAAAATATCTTAATTTGTGTTCTGAAGATGAACGAAGGTCTTAGGGGTGTGGAACGACATGAGGGTGAGTAATTAATGCAGTAGTCTAAAAACTGGTGCAGTAGTCCTTAGTCTCCTGAAGAAAATGAATGAAATCTGGCCTGGATCCTGACCATTTCTTTTTATGTATGTGAAATTTTCCCAAAATAATAAAAAGCTGTACAAGTAAAGTAATATTATTATTATTACTTTCACTTAGGGCTGTGAATCTTTGGGTAGACAGCGAATCGATTCGATTCACGATTCATAGGTTTTCGATTCGATTCAAGAACGATTTTTGCAAATTCAGAACGATTCGATTCGATTCACAATTAACTTCGATTCGATTAACGATTCGATTCTGCATTATTTAATTGCATTCACAGTAGGGCTGTGCGATTAATCGAAATCATCATAAAATCGCGATTTGAGCTTGCGCGATTTCTAAATCGCTTTATAGCACGATTTAGCACCCCCGACCTCCCGCAGTATGCTATCCGAACCAATCAGAATGCAGCGCGCCTAAATGGAGCACGAGAACAGAACAGACTGGGCGGGCATACAAACGTAACGCCAGGTCAGTGTTGCCAACTTAGCAATTTTGTTGCTAAATTTAGCAACTTTTCAGACTACCCTAGCAACTTTTTCTTCCAAAGGCACCTAGCAACAAATTTAGCAATTTTAAAAATTGATTTGGTTTTTCTGCCATATATGTCTATTCTAGAGACATTTTGTTACACCTTTACTTAGTGATTATTTTGCCTTATGTCTGTTCTAGAGACATGTTACAGCTTTTTGATAAAGCTCCTATTGGTTTTCTTTTGGAAATATGTTTCAGATTCACACTGAATGCATTAATGACTGTAAAGCATGTCTATGTGTGTCAAAATCGTGATTAAAATCGAAATCGCAATATTGATCAAAGAAATCGCGATAGGTTTTTTTGGTCCATATCGCACAGCCCTAATTCACAGGATTATTTAAATGCTTCCCCTAAGTTCTTTAAATGCTTAGTCAGGGGGCAAATTACACAGCAGCCTTTATGGTTAGAGAACCATAGGTTACAGAAAAAAACCCACTTTTGTCCATTGTCAGATGCTAGTTTAATGATGCTATGGCATGACATATGTAGAAATTTATGTAAGCCAAGATTTTAAAAAAGAGCTTTAAAAGTATTATGTATAGGCTAACATTTTGTCACGCCAGAGGTGTAGCCATCATTTCAGAAGTGACAGAAATGTCAAATACAATAATTTTATGTATGTATGTTTTATTATTATTCTTTTTTTTTTTACAAGGAATTATTTTCTTATCTCTTACTTTGAATTTGCTAATAATGTGTTTTTTAACTTTAAACCGCATAAACACATTTCATTACACCAAATACACAAAATAATGTTCTTTTTAGCAGCATCATATGACCCCTTTAACGTTTCAGTTCATTCTGCTTTTTATTCAGCTTAGCTGCCGATATAGCCTGGCACGTCTATGAGCGCGAGATCACTTCTCTTTCAGTGCGAAAAGTTCTTTATCTCATTTTCATAAAATAAAATGCTATAGTATTGAACTTTTCCTCTCCATCGGCGAATGATGATTCTGAAAGGAAACGCGCCCGATGTCTGTTTGCTATAGCAA